>NC_016091.4:24029880-24263330 GCF_000004515.6 Glycine max
CCTTTGCTTCTTGAGGTCTGATTGCAACGGAGTGGAGAAGGAGAAAGATGAATGGAGACGCCACTTCAAGTAGAAGATGAGTCTAGAAGAAGCTCACCACCATAGGAAGCCATGGATAAGAGCTTGAAGGTAGAAGAAGATGAATGAAGGGAGAGGAAGAGAAGAGCACGAAATTTAGTGCCTCTAAAGAAGTTTGAACTTTGAAGTTTAATTCTCAAATGATCAAAGTTGAAAAAATGCACACACATGACCTCTATTTATAGCCTAAGTGTCACACAAAATTGTAGAATTCAAATTTCACTTGAATTTGAAATTGAATTTGTGGAGCCAAATTTTGGAGCCAAAATTTCACTAATTATGATTAGTGAATTTCAGTTATGGTTCAACCCACTAATCCAAGATCAATTCCAAGATTCTCCACTAAGTGTGCTTAGGTGTCATGAGGCATGTAAAGCATGAAGGACATGCACAAAGGGTGACTATATGATGTGACAATTAGGTGTAGTAAGCAAATGCTCAACTCCCCCTCTAAAATTTAATTGGATTGGGCTTCTACCAATTCAATTAAATTTATTTCCCAACACACACATCAAATATTCACTTAGTGCATGTCAAATTACACAACTACCCCTAATACAAAAATTAGTCTAGGTGCCCTGAAATACAAGGGCTGAAAAATCCTATATTTCTAGGGTACCCTACCTACATTATGGAGCCCTAAATACAAGGACCAAATATAATGACATCCTAATCTAATATGTACAAAGATAATTGGACCTAACCTTGGCCCATGGGCTCAGAAATCTATCCTGAGGTTCATGAGAACCCTAGGGCCTTCTTCAGCAGCTCTAGCCCAATCCTATTGGAGCCTCTTGCTCATGGCTCTAGTGATTGGTCCCTTCCTAGGGAGGATTGCATCAGCAAATGACTCCATTGATGAAGAAGATCCAAGGCCTACAAGCTCAACTTGGAGCTACATCATGTGGTATCAGAGCATCTTCATCTAGATGATATTCTTTTGCTTCCTCTATCTTTTGTTCAATCAATTCACTTTAATTCCTTGTTCTTCATCTACACCTATGGCCCAATCTTCTTGGAGTCTCCTAGCCATGGCTCTGGTGATGGGTCCCCTCCTTAGGAGGATTGGATCATCCCCTCCCTCTTGAAGAGGATTTGTTTTCAAATCTGTAGACCCCTAATCATCTGAATCAACTACAACTACAAAAGGAACCAAATAAGTAATGTTAAAGGTGTTGCTAACTCCATACACCTCTAGGAGGTCTAGCCTATAAGCATTGTTGTTGATCCTCTCCAAGACCTGAAAAGGGCCATCACCTCTAGGGCTAAGTTTGGACTTTCTCTTAGTAGGAAATCTATCCTTCCTAAGATGGAGCCAAATCCAATCCCCTTTATTAAGCACCAACTCCTTTCTTCCTCTATTGCCTTTAGCTGCATACACGTTTATTTGGTTCTCTATTTGGTTCCTAACCCTCTCATGTAATTTCTTCACAAACTCTGACCTAGATACCCCTTGTTTATGTATAAAAGAAGTGTCAAGTGGAAGCAGAATTAGGTCCAAAGGTGTGAGAGGATTGAACCCATAGACAAACTCTAAAGCTGACTGCCTGGTAGTTTTATGAACCCCTCTATTATAGGCAAACTCCACATGAGGAAGGTACTCATCCCAAGACTTGTGATTGCCTTTTAGGAGAGCCCTTAACAATGTGGATAAAGATCTATTCACTACCTCTGTCTGCCCATTAGTCTATAGGTGACAAGTAGTGGAGAAAAGGAGCTTAGTTCCTAGCTTAGCCCATAAAGTTTTCCAAAAATGGCTAAGGAACTTAGCATCTCTATCAGACACAATAGTATTAGGCAAACCATGAAGCCTCGCAACTTCTCTAAAAAAAAGTCTTGAGATGTGACTAGCATCATCTACCTTGTGGCATGGTATGAAATGTGCCATCTTGCTAAACCTATCCACCACCACAAAGATAGATTCTACACCCCTCTGGGTCCTAGGAAGCCCACGGATAAAGTCCATACTTATATTTACCCAGGGTGCAGATGGAATGGGTAACGGTGTGTATAGCCCATGAGACATCACCCTAGACTTGGCTTGTAAACAAGCCACACACCTAGTGCAATACCTATGGACATTTTTTTTCATATGGGGCCAAAAGAATTTTTCCTTGCAGAAGGCAAGAGTCTTATCAATTCCAAAATGACCCATTAGCCCACCTTCATGGCTCTCTTTGACCAACAACTTTCTAATGGATCCCTGGGGTATACAAAGCTTCCCTCCTTGAACAAATACCCCTTAGCAATGTAGAATTCATCTTGGACCTTGTTCCCATAGCAAACATAAATGGGAGAGAAGTACTCATCAGAAACATACAATTCCCTTATGTTATCAAATCCTAAAATTTGAGCTCCATGGGAAGAAAGCAATGTGTGTCTCCTAGAAAGAGCATTTGCAACCGCATTGGTCTTTCCCTTTTTGTATTTGATAACATATGGAAATTGCTCTAGGAACTCTACCCATTTTGCATGCCTCTTGTTTAACTTGCATTGCCCTCTAATGTACTTAAGTTATTCATGATCACTATGAATAACAAACTCCTTGGAAACAAGGTAATGTTCCAAAGTTTGGAGGGCTCTAACTAAGGCATAAAGCCCCTTATCATATGTAGGGTAGTTGAGAGTGGCACCATGAAGTTTCTCAATAAAGTAAGCAACAGGGATGCCCACCTTGCAACAAAACAGCTCCCACACCTACACTAGAGGCATCACACTCTAGTTCAAAAGTTTCAGAAAAGTCAGGGAGAGCTAGAACTGGTGCCTTGGTGAGCTTTTCTTTGAGCAAAGAAAAGGCTTGCTCTTGTCTCTCTCCCTATATGAATGCCACATTCTTCTTCACCTACTCATTGAGTGGCAAAGGAAGCGTAGAGAAATTAGGAACAAACCTTCTATAGAAACTTGTCAACCCATGGAAGCTCCTAATATCTCCTACACTTTTTGGGGTGGGCCATTCTTCGATGGCCTTGATTTTCTCAGGGTCCACATGGACCCCATTTTTGCTAACCACAAAACCTAAGATGACTACATTATCAACACAAAAGGGGCATTTATTTATATTAGCAAAAAAAGTGTGTTTTCTAAGAACTAAAAAGACTTGCCTTAGATGTCCTAAGTGATCGTCTAAGTCCCTACTATAGACTAAGATATCATCGAAATAAACAACTACAAACCTACCTATGAACTCCCTAAGGACATGATTCATTAGCCTCATGAAGGTTCTTGGTGCATTAGTGAGCCCAAAAGGCATCACTTGCCACTCATGCAACCCAAACTTGGTCTTGAAAGCGGTTTTCCAGTAATCACCTTCTCTCATCCTTATTTGGCGGTAACCACTTTTAAGATCAATTTTGGAAAATATATTTGCACCATGCAATTCATCAAGCATATCGTCAAGCCTAGGAATGGGGTGCCTATACTTCATATTTCGTTGTTGATGGCCCTACAATCTGTACATATTCTCCGCTTACCATCGTTCTTGGGCTCCAACAACACAGGCACATCACAAGGACTTAGGCTCTCTTGGACCAAGCCCTTCTCCAACAATTCCTTAACTTGGGATTCAATTTACTTGGTCTCTTGAGGATTAGTCCAACAAGTTGGCCTATTAAGAAGGCTTGTTCCTGGGACTAAATCTACTTGGTGTTCTATTCCCCTAAGAGGAGGTAACCCAGGGGATATCTCTTTGGGAAATACATCACCAAATTCCTGTAAGAGGTCTGAGACCTTCAGGGGAATGGTCTCAAGTGGGGGAATTTTGGTAGTGCTAAGGGAAGTCTTCCTTGAGAGGAGAAGGCGGAAAGATTTCTTGAGAAGAAGAGCTCTCTTAATATCTCCTTTTGTTGCAAAATGAGTCTCCTTTACAACTTTCTTAGAGGAACACCTTCCCTCTTTTTCCTTCTCCTTGACCTTTGGAGTTAAGGCCTTACTATTCTTTTTTTTTTCTTTTCTTTTTCTAACTTTTCCCCATCCCTGTTGTCCTTCATTGTAAGTTGATCCTTAGCTACCTCTGAGGGTGTTTGAGGATGCAACACAAATTTAGTGCCATGATGGGTGAGGGTAATCTCACTATTTAGGCCATTGTAAATGAATTCCCAACCGTAGTATCACAATGCCATAAACGGGATGCTTGAGTGCCCACCTGGCTGTAGCCATGACTAATTTTGTATGTTGTTTTCAAATCATCATTGTCACGCGTGCCTTATGGAATAATATGGAAGTTCGGCCCGAAATCGACACCTTGACACCCAAATTTGTTTCGCCCCAGATATCAAGATTGGGTTCCCACGATAAAAGACCCCATTGAAACACAACCTTAGACCTTTTGGAACCTTGGCCTATAAAAAAGAATCCTCATTCCTTCCCCCAAGCAAAGGACGGTGGAATCTCCTCAAGGGAGAGCGAATAGAATGCTAAAACCCGATTTCCCAAACAAAGGGATGGGGAAGGAGAAGTGAAAAGAAAGAAAAGGAATAAATGGAAAGAAAGAAAAAGAAAACATGAAAATAAAGAAAAGAACAATAAAAAAGAAAAGGAAGGATTCCCGATCGAAGGTCGAAGGGAAGTGAAAATGGAAAAGAGCGGAGGCAAACAGAATAATTTTGGGTCAATGAAAGAAAGAGAATGGAAAATCTTCAGACCAGATAAATTCTCGGCAAGGTAAGTGACTGCAGGCAAAGGGAAACCCATTTTTGGTGTCTCTTCCTTTCAGATTGCCATTCTCGACTGGCGATATCCCACCCCACCTGAACAAAGAGGAAAAGACCGAAACACCCAGCTTCCTCTCCAAAAAACACTACCCTCGAGAAAATCCTATTGGTCCGTGATCGTACATTTGATCTTTGATTCGATAGGAAGTCGTGTGCAAAATAGAGTCATGGTGCAGTTATGGTTTGGGAATAGGATAAAACACTTGCCTGTGTGAGTTTTATACACTATGAGTGATTTATTTTCAGCTTAGCCCGATGTTTCCCCTGCATGTTCATTTAAAAGCTAAAAGTTGACATCCTGCCCTTCATTCTCGGTTACAAGGAAGATTACCCTTGGCACAAGTATATTGTTTCTCTAAGATATGGTGCTCTCGCGAATGATTTGTTTTTCTTTACAAAAAACATGTTTTCCTTTCAGGTGAAAAAACTCGGTGGACCGTTCGGTCCTGCAATTCTCCCTTTTTTTTCAGAGCCCCATGAATGTCATTGCCTAGCGCAGTTCATGCATCCTCCACCCAAAGAGTTTGGAGCTATGCTTCATGATTGCCTAAGTGTGGACCCTCTAGTGCAATCCTCCATTCTCCCCTTTTTTTTTCGGAGCCCCATGAATGTCATTGCCTAGCGCTGTTCATGCATCCTCCACCCAAAGAGTTTGGAGCTATGCTTCATGATTGCCTAAGTATGGACCCTCTAGTGCAATCCTCGATTCTCCCTTTTTTTTCGGAGCCCCATGAATGTCATTGCCTAGCGCTGTTCATGCATCCTCCACCCAAAGAGTTTGGAGCTATGCTTCATGATTGCCTAGTGTGGACCCTCTAGTGCAATCCTCCATTCTCCCTTTTTATTCGGAGCCCAATGAATGTCATTGCCTAGCGCTGTTCATGCATCCTCCACCCAAAGAGTTTGGAGCTATGCTTCATGATTGCCTAGTGTGGACCCTCTAGTGCAATCCTCCATTCTCCCTTTTTTTTCGGAGCCCCATGAATGTCATTGCCTAGCGCTGTTCATGCATCCTCCACCCAAAGAGTTTGGAGCTATGCTTCATGATTGCCTAGTGTGGACCCTCTAGTGCAATCCTCCATTCTCCCTTTTTTTCCGGAGCCCCATGAATGTCATTGCCTAGCGCTGTTCATGCATCCTCTACCCAAAGAGTTTGGAGCTATGCTTCATGATTGCCTAAGTGTGGACCCTCTAGTGCAATCCTCCATTCTCCCCTTTTTTTTTTCGGAGCCCCATGAATGTCATTGCCTAGCGCTGTTCATGCATCCTCCACCCAAAGAGTTTGGAGCTATGCTTCATGATTGCATAAGTTTGGATCCATTATTGCAATCCTTCATTCTCCACTTTTTTCGGAGCCCCATGAATGTCATTGCCTAGCGCTGTTCATGTGTCCTCCACCTTCGAGTCTGGAGTCCCGCGAATGTCTTTGCCTAGCACTGTTCGCCAATTCTCCATTCTCCACTTTTATTCGGAGCCCCATGAATGTCATTTCCTAGCATTGTTCATGTGTCCTCCACCTTCGAGTCTGGAGCCCCGTGAATGTCATTGCCTAGCGCTGTTCGCCAATTCTCCATTCTCCACTTTTTTTGGAGCCCCATGAATGTCATTGCCTAGCGCTGTTCATGTGTCCTCCGTCATCATGCGCTGAGCCTCTAGCGACTGGGAAATATGTTTTCCTGTTAGTTTCTGGATCGGTTCCTTCACCAAACATGTGTATATGTGTATATTTATATTATATTCGTTGTTCTTGTTGTTGTTTGTATTTTGTTGTACAGCAAAAAAAAGGAGAGAAGGAGTAGGGACGAGAGTCATCATCACAGAAAGGGCAGGACGGACGAAATCAGTGTCTTATCTTTGCTTTCCCCTTATCTCCGATGAGAGGTAAGTAAAGAGGGGCAACTGTCATACCCTAATTTCGTCCGAGGATTATTATTTGATGATATACAACCTTTGATTGGCCGCTTCAAGATACTTGGCACCCTTTGTTGCACAATATGTGAAGTCCCGAGGCGTGCCGAAAATCAAAAGGAAGCAGGCTTACGCGATCCGTAAAAATTCCATAATGTGACGGAAATCGAAAGGAGGTGTTTTTCGCAATCCATGAGTTTTCGTAACTTTTTGAAAGCTAAAAAAGAGTAAATATATAATCCGTAAGGATTCGTAACTTTGCGGAAGGAAAATAAGTATCGTTACGAAATTCGTAAAGTTTCGTAACGTTACGGAAAAAGAATTACCAAAAAAGGTAAAGGGGGGTGCATTTAGTAAAAAAGGGGGGTACAAATAGCAATCAGGCCCACTTGGGCCTTCCAGATTCTTCCTCCAGAAGGCTGTTGCTTCTGGAGGAAGCAACCTTGCTCGCCTGGGCGAGCTGGGTGGCAAGCTCCTCCCCTATTTTGCTATAAATAGGGGGAGGAGTGAAGGGAGTAGGGGTTCAGCCTTCTTGGCACTTCTTATTCTCTCGAAATTGCTGAGGAAAATTGTTTCTGTGAAGAAAATCCAAGCCGAGGCGCTTCCGTAACGTTTCCGTGAGTAATTACGCAAAGATTCTCGACCGTTCTTCAACATTCATCGTTCGTTCTTCGTTTTCTTCAGTCTTCAACGGGTAAGTACCTCAAACCGAGCTTTTCAATTCATTCTATGTACCCGTGATGGTCCACATTTTGTTTCCTGTATTTTTATTCTCATTTTCATTCGCTTTCTATACCCCCTTTTGACGTGCTTCAGTCATTTATTTAAGTCATTTCTCGCCTAATCTAAAAATAAAATAAATTTCCGCAAATAAACGTTGGTGGTGACTCCGCGCATCTTTCCTCCTTTGGAAAGCGCACCCGTGAGCCTCGCCTTCGCTTGCCCGCAAAGGGCATGTTGTGACACTCAGAATGCTCAAATGCACAGAATGATCAGGATGCACACTATGCCTAACTAATCTATGAATGGTTCTATCTATTTCAGGATCAAAGGGTTGTAAATCACCTGGATTGCCCCTAGTCATGCACTATATGCAGCAAATCATGTATCTCTCAAACAAGCACCTAACAAGTGGGTAAAACTACAACTATACACAAACGATATCCAAATGAGCCAAAAAATTGTGAGCAACACCCTAAAATGATGAAAAGATAGCACAACAAATTTCAGACAAAAATTCAAAGTCTAACTATGAAAATTTCCTAAGGAAAGTTTAGAAAAATACGACAATAATACTTGAAAATTATAAAATAAAACTTAGTAAATAGCTGATTTTGTGAGTTTGGGAAACCCTAACCGGCTAAAGCGGTTTTTCACAACTTGAGAAATTTTTTTCTACCCCAAATGCATATATAATAATAGTCATTCTGATACCCGGAGCAAAAGTTATGGCCGTTTTAAGTTTTGCTAAAAACAAGTCCCCAAATTTTTTGTCTCTCTCAAATTCAGCTACACCAAGTGCTCCTGGTATTTTTCACACAAAATATGGATCAAAAGAAACTACCACACAAAAAATCAGCCAAAAAATAAAAACTCTAACTAACAAAACAAAAATCACTAATTAAATTGCAAAATCAGTCGCTAGTTCTCAGTCGCTAATCACTATTCACAGCATTACGCAAAACTAAAACAGGGAAGCGCTAAACAGGGGCATGACTGAAATGAAAAACAGAACACTACACAAAACAAAACAACACACACTCACAACCTAAACGACAGAGCTACACACAAAACAACTAAACACTATTATGAGCCTTTGGACCACTACTCCCTGACAACAACACCAAATTTGATCGAGGCCGTACCCGAATCAAATAAACATTAAAATGTAGTATCTAGGATGTGATCCTAGGTCGTCTCTCAGTGAGCAATGATCAACCAAATGTTCATAACATGTAATAGTGAAACAGTAACGAATTGGGGGGGGGGGGGGCTTGTTTGTTTTTGCAAATTAAACAGCGAGCAAACTTGAATAAGAAAATAAAAAAACTAAAATATGTTGTTTCCCCTTGATTCAAAAGCAAGTCTCTTATCCTAGGTTATGAGAATTTATCCCTAATCAGTTCAACCAATTAATCCAACCCGAAATTAATTTACTAAGCGAAAATTAACCTAAGGTTGTCATTATGTGATTAAGCAACACATACACTAATTAATCCCTCTCACATGCCCATTAATCATGAATGAACTGATCATTAAGCATGAACTTAAATTAAGCATAGAGACAATTAATCAAGCATTAAGCATGCATGGATTAATAGCAACAAATACAGAGCAATTGGTGAAGAGGAAAAATTGATCAGAATTCAATAGTAATAACAAAACTTCAAAGAGAGTTGTGCTTGATCCTCAAGAGAAAACAACACTGGAGACTCAGCCTTCCATTAATCAGAAGAAATGAAAACAAATTCAAAGGCAAAAGCAGAAAATGAAATTGCAATTTGAAGCAGAAAACAAAATTTTATTGCTATGTGAATAGTGCGCGTGAATAGTAACACTGAACTGAAATTGCAAAACCCTAAAATTTTTCTCCTATCTAAACAGTCTCCTTCTACTAAAACCCTCGTGTTGTTATAAAGGTCCTCAGCCCCAAAGCTTACGAATATGTTTTAAGTCCAAGCCCAAAAATGAAATAAAATAAAATTGTCTATTCTTTTCAAGTCCAAGCCGGTTCAGCCCAATTTCGGATCCAAGCCCAATTGCTTATAATTATCCTAAAATTAAATTAAAAACACAAAATTAGTCAAGTAGGCCCAAATGATAAAACTGCATAATTAATTTGACAATTAAGGCTAATTAGTAATTAAAGTGGTGATAAAAAGGGTTAAGAAATAGGAGAAAATAATGACACATCAACTACACACATTAATATGCATCATTTAAATCATCTAGTTAGGAAAGACTTGGTAATTGGTCTTCAAAACTTAAGTTTGAAAAAGATAAACTATGTGAAGCTTGTCAAAAAGGGAGCCAAGTTAAAAAATCTTTTCAAAGCAAAAACGTTGTTTCAACTTCAAAACCCCTTGAACTACTTCACATTGATTTATTTGGTCCTTCTAGAACTATGAGTTTAGGTGGAAATTAGTATGGCTTGGTAATTGTGGATGATTACTCCAGGTTTACTTGGACCTTGTTTTTTAAAACAAAAAATGAAGCTTTTGATGCTTTTCACAAACTTGCCTAGGTGATTCAAAATGAAAAAGGTCTCAGCATTGTTTCAATTAGAAGTGATCAAGGAAGTGAATTTGAAAATGAGTCTTTTGGAAACTTTTGTGAAGAAAACGAGTAAGTACCTCAAACCGAGCTTTTCAATTCATTCTATGTACCCGTGGTGGTCCACATTTTATTTCATGTATTTTTATTCTCGTTTTCATTCGCTTTCTATACCCCCTTTTGACGTGCTTCAGTCATTTATTTAAGTCATTTCTCGCCTAATCTAAAAATAAAATAAATTTCCACCGATCATTTGAATTGTATCATCCGTTAATTTCTGTTAAAATGAATTCCGACCGTTCGGTCGTGCCGTAACCACGTTGGAAATAAAAAAAGAGGCAAAATAATAATATAATAATAAAAAATATCTTTTAGTAAAATGAAGCGGAAAAATCAATCGGACGTTTTCTCTTTGGGATTTCTCATTCTTAATTGAATTGACTAAATAACTAAAGCGAAATTAAGGCTAAAATCAATTCGCCAAGTCAAGCTCGTCCACCAAGAAATCACTAAAAAAGGATTTGAAAGTTTTTATCTCAGCTTTTTTCTTACCAAGTTAAATGGATCATTTTTAAAGGCCCAACACCTTTAAGTGATCACCTTTCAAGTAAAAGAAACGCTTGATTCACCTCTAAAGAAAGAACTACGTAGGTCTGATTTCCTCTTTGATGGAGGGTACGTAGGAGCAAAAGCTCCGCTTTTGTCGACCTCAAAAAATAAAAAGAAATAAAAGTTAAGGTAACACAATTTCCACAATTCTAAAAAATAGGCTGTTGTCCTTTGAGACAAACGTGAGAGGTGCTAATACCTTCCTCAAACGTAAATATAACTCCCGAACTTAGAATTTTCATTTTGACCGGTTTCCTTCAGTTTTTCCGACGTTTTCCACAAATAAACGTTGGTGGCGACTCCGCGCATCTTTCCTCCTTTGGAAAGCGCACCTGTGAGCCTCGCCTTTGCTCGCCTGCGAAGGGCACGTTGCGAAAGTTGGCGACTCCACTGGGGATCTTTTTGTGAGTTAGGCCTATTTTAAGGAATTGTGGATTTGTGAAACTTCGTGTGTGCATTAGTTGAACTGTGTAAAATGTAAATAACTATTGTCTATTTCGCATTCTTTACACCGCATTCTAAGCACCCACGGGTTTGAGTAAAAAAGGGGCCCTATACCCGGGTTCATGGGAATTTAAGGAGAGGAGGTGAATCTATCATCATGCTAGGTCTCCGACTTGCTTGATAATAGTGAAACCTCGTCTAGAGCTTTCTCTCTTTATAATGTGTTGTCGCTGGTATTCCATACCGCCACAATATTATTATCTTGAGTGATGATACCTCTAGAAAACAGTCGTGTGAGTTATGAATTATTGGGGAGTAGTTATTAGAGACCCCTAGATATTGTCCTATAGGTTCCCAAATAGGGGCAAAGAGAAAACACGCTCCGTGCCATTCGTTCTCATTCATTTTTTGGTAAATAACACTAGTTTATAGTTTTGCTAGTGATGTTTGGTTTCTTTAGAGTAATACGTGATCTTTTTAATGCTACGTTGAGGCGCCATCATGCCCAAATCGTAGCATTAAAATTGGATCCCTGCGGTCTCGTATGTGTGAATTACCCCTTTGTGTTGTTTTCTTTCCGTTTCATGCATACGCATTCCATCATTCATGTCAGAGTGTTGATCCACCCCTTTTTTAGGTAAATGATGGGGACAAATCAAAACGGCAAAAGGTTTTATCAAGTCAAGGTTAAAAGTCTAGATGTCACCAGCCTCAAGGAATTGGGACGATTGATGGGACCTCTCCAAAGGCAAGCCTTTCGCAAAGTGTACGGAAAGATTCTAGATTTGACCGCGGTGGAGGTATTTACGGAAGCTGTCGTATCTCTCGCCCAATACTATGACCAGCCGTTGAGGTGCTTCACGTTTGGGGACTTCCAAATGGTACCGACTATTGAAGAGTTTGAGGAGATACTAGGATGCCCTCTTGGGGGGAGAAAACCGTATCTTTTCTCCGGGTTTCTTCCCTCCTTGAGCAAGATTGCAGCTATGGTCGGGGATTCGACAAGAGAGTTGGATCGCATGAAGCAAACTCACAACGGCGTAGTGGGCCTGCCACGGAAATACTTGGAAGGCAAGGCAAGGGATAGGGCGAGCCAAGAGAAGTGGGGCTCGTTTGCGGATATACTAGCTTTGTTGATTTTTGGGGTTGTCCTCTTTCCGAACGTGGACGGTTTGCTGGACTTAGCTGCCATTGACGCTTTCCTCGCATATCACCATAGCAAGGAGAGTTCAGTGGTGGCTATCTTGGCAGATTTGTTTGATACCTTTGACCGGAGATGTGAGAAAAACAGTGCACAGATTGTCTGTTGTTTACCCGCTCTCTGTGTGTGGTTGGTTTCACACCTATGCCAACAAGACACAAGACACCCGTGTCCGCTTCAAAGCTATCGCTCATGCGCCGAAAAAGGAAGAGTCGATTGGGACCAACATTTGGCTGGAATAGGAGGCAACGCAATCAATTGGTTTCCTCGTTGGAAGGAAGGCAAGGAAGGAGTTCTTTTCTTGTGTGGGGACACCCTAATGTTCCATTGATAGGGACTAGGGGTTGTATTAATTATAATCCCACACTCGCCATAAGACAGCTAGGGTACCCCATGAGGGGAGCGCCGACAGAAGAAAGTCTCTCGCCTTTCCTTGTGAGGGATCTAGGCGCGCAAAGTCTCAAGGTGATACAAAGAGTCCACAAGGCGTGGAGAAGTCCATTGAGGAAAGACAAGGAGCTTAGAGGCATCCAAAATGGCGTCATCGGTGGTTATCATGGATGGCTAAGAGTTCACACGTGAGGGTTAGATTGGCTCTCCAAATTGAAAGTTATCAATGAGGAGAACTTTGAAGCTCCGGAGGAAGATGAAGAAGTCCGAGCTCTAAAATTAGAGCTAGGTAAGGCAAGACTCGCCAAGGAGAAGTTCAAATCAGCCGCTACACACATCCGGAAAGAGTGCACCGAGTTACAAGAGGAAAACGCAGCCACTGCAAGAGCCCTTGAACAAGAAACCAAAAGGGCCTGCAAGGAGGAAAATGGCCGAAATAAATTCCGAGGAGCATTGTGGGGTAGCAACGATGAGCTCAAACTCCGAAGAGAGGAAAGAGGCCGGTCGCGGGTGCATGGCATGATCTTAAAAGAAGAGTTAGCTGCATCCGCAAGGTCCAAGAGGAGTTTGGCTCAACACTTGGAAACCACGGAGCAAAGCATGCTAGCTATCATAGGGCAATACAAGGAAGAGTTGAACCAGTCTGTGGCCCATGAACAAAAGCTAGCGGAGGATTTTGCACAAGTGTACACCGAAAAAGAAGCAAGAGGGAGGGTGATTGATGCATTGCATCAAGAAGCGACTATGTGGATGGATAGGTTCGCCTTGGCCTTGAATGGAAGTCAAGACCTCCTGCCTCTATTAGCCAAAGCAAAAGCCATGGCCGAAGTGTGTACAGCTCCCGAGGAGATTCATGGGCTAATCAATTACTGTCAACACATGATAGATTTGATGACCCACATAATTAGAAACCGTTAGGTTCTCTTGTAACACCTTTGTATAATCTTGGCTAGATGAAAGCTTTGTTCTTTTTATAAAATGAGAAGTTCTGAACTTATCGCGTTATCTAAAAAACCTTGGGGTGGATCCAAGTGCTCCGATCATTCTTTTGCATATTCATGTTTTGGTGGCATACTCACCGTTGTTTATTTCTTTAGGAATTTCATCATAACTAAGAAAACACCAAGGCACCCCTATAACACTCGATCCAGAAAAATGGATAATGAAGAGGGCGTGCAGGAACAGATGAAGGCCGATCTATCGGCTTTAAAAGATCAAATGGTTTCCATCTCGGAGGTCATGTTAAAACTCCAGAAAACTATAGAGGATAAAGCCACAACAACCGCCTCCAGTACAGTTAGGGAAGCGGAGCCGGTGCTGCAGCCTGTCTTAAATCCGGGCCGAGACAGAAACACGGCAGTGTTTGGTCGAAGGTATAGCCCGCAAGCTTATCCTTATGGCTTGCCTCCGGACTTCACTCCCCGTGCCACCCCGAAAGATTTAAGCCAAGCCCCTACTTTCGAGGGGCAGCTCCTACCTTATGATGACTATCCCGGGCAAGACGATGAGGAAGGAGATACCCATCTCGGTCCCCTGCTCCACATCAAAGATCCGTCCCCCCATGAACTACCCCAACCAAACATAGTCCGCGATATCCCGGCTTCACCCAAACCCGTAAAAGAATCTGTTCCCTTCGTGGAAGATAAAGGAAAGATTGAGGTGCTTGAAGAGAGGTTGAGAGCAGTCGAGGGCCTCGGCAATTACCCATTCTCGGATCTAGCGGACTTATGTCTCGTACCCAATATTGTCATTCCTCCCAAGTTCAAAGTACCGGACTTTGATAAGTACAAAGGGACGACATGTCCGAAAGGGCATCTTCGGATGTATTGCCAAAAAATGGGGGCGTATTCTGCGGACGAAAAGTTGTTGGTCCATTTTTTTCAAGACAGCTTGGCCGGAGCAGCTGTAGCATGGTATACCAATCTGGAAGCTTCCCAGATCCGATCATGGAAGGACTTGGCAACTGCCTTCATTAGGCAGTACTAGTACAATACGGATATGGTTCCCGATCGGAACCAGCTTCAGAGTATGACTAAGCGAGAGCATGAGTCCATTAAGGAATATGCCCAAAGATGGAGAGATCTCGCAGCCCAAGTCGTACTGCCCATGAAGGAAAGGGAGATGATCACAATTATGGTAGATACATTACCCACGTTCTACTATGAAAAGCTGATAGGCTACATGCCAGCTAACTTTGCGGATCTCGTCTTCGCCGGAGAAAGGATTGAATCCAGACTATGAAAAGGCAAGTTCGAATATGCTTCCAATGTGGCCCCCAACAACAATAGAAGAGCCCCAGTAATGGGCGCGAGGAAAAAGGAAGGAGACGCCCACGCGGTCACCACCGCCCCGATGTGGATGAAAGCACCCCAAAATATCCAAAGCTCATACCAGCCCAATCCCCCAAATTTTTCAATCCGAGCTGGGAGTTTTCCCCCGACTCAAGTAAAAGGACCGCCTGCGGCAGAGAGAACGCCGACCCAACGCACAGCTCCAGCCACGCCCCGGCCAGTCAACAATATGGCCCCCGGCACGAGCTATAATAATGCACAGAGCCCACTCCCGAAAGATAACTTTTCTCCTATTCCCATGGCATACTCCGAATTATGGCCTTCATTATTGGAGAATCATTTGGTGGTAGCCATACCCGGAAGGGTCCTCCAGCCACCCTACCCCAAAGTGGTATGACCCAGGTGCCAAGTATGCGTACCATAGTGGAGTTCCCGGACACAACATTGACTCCTGCCGCCCGTTCAAGTATAAGGTACAGCACTTAATCAGTGCCGACTGGCTATCGTTTCAAGAGGAAGGCCCAAATGTTAAAACTAATCCGCTAGCTAGTCATGGAGGGGCTAGCGTGAACGCCACCGAAGAGGATGGGCCATCGCGGGCAAAGAGTTTAGGAGAGGTAGCTACTTCCAGACGCTTCATCTACCAATCGCTGCAAGCGGCGTGTATGGTCTCCCGTGGCGGAGGTGAAAGGGACGAATGTTTGTTTCACCTCGGGGAGTCGCACGACATGGAAACCTATCCCGCGGTAGAAGAATTGCTTCAACGGCTCATGGACTGGGGGCAGCTTGAAGTGTCCATAGGAGGGAGGGAAGAACCACAAATTTGCATGCAGTCGGAAGAGAAGAAGGTTCCTCTAACCCCCAAGGCCCTAGTGATATATTTTACTAGGAAAGGGACCGGCTCCACACCCATATATCCCCGGACAGCGCCCAAGCCAACGCCATTTGCATATCAAAGTAATAAGGCCATTCCGTGGAAGTATACCCCTCCCGCGTTCAGCGAAAGAGTTGCAACCGAAGTTGACTCCCTGTCAGCTAAGGTGACCAACATCACTGGCCTCAGTGGCATAACCCGCAGTGGTCGGGTGTTCGCTTCCCCTCACCTGCCGGAGTTTCCCTCCAAGGGGAAAGCGCCCATGGTCCAAGAGCCCACAGACGTAGCCACCCCCTCGAAAGAAGTAGATCCTCCAGTGGTAAGAGGAGCTGAAAAGAAAGAAGGTCTTCAAGGAAAGACGGTGACTTTGGAAGAGGCCCATGAGTTCCTTCGCCTCATCCAACAAAGCGAGTTTAAGGTAGTCGAGCAACTGAACAAAACTCCAGCAAGGATCTCGTTACTTGAACTGCTCATAAACTCCGAGCCTCATCGTACGCTGTTGATAAAAGTCCTCAATGATGCCCATGTAGCCCACGATATCTCAGTGGAGGGTTTTGAAGGCATCGTTAACCATATAACCACCAACAATTATATCGCGTTTGCGGAAGAAGAGATTCCCGTAGAAGGGAGAGGACATAACAAGGCTCTTCATGTCTCGGTAAAGTGTATGGACCATGTTGTCGCAAAGGTGCTTATCGACAATGGATCGAGTTTAAATGTAATGCTGAAGACCACTTTGGAAAAGCTTCCTTTTAGTGCATCACGTTTAAAACCGAGCTCAATGGAGGTGCGAGCCTTTGATGGTACTCGGCGGGAAGTGATGGGGGAAATCGACATTCCCATTCAGATAGGCCCCCACACTTGCAATGTGGTGTTTCAAGTAATGGATATAAATCCCGCCTATAGCTGCCTCTTGGGAAGACCTTGGATTCATGCCCTGGGAGTGGTCCCTTCAACGCTTCACCAGAAATTGAAGTTCGCAGTGGGTGGACTTTTAGTGATAGTGTCGGGTGAAGAGGATATGTTAGTGAGCTGCCCCTCCTCCGCCCCATACATAGAAGCGGCGGAAGAATCATTGGAAACGACTTTCCAATCCTTCGAGGTGGTGAGTTGTGCCTCTGTGGAACCAAGTCCGTTGCTACCTTCTCTCTCCAACACGGCCATAATGGTGGCACGTGTTATGCTCAGGAACGGATTTGAGCCCGGAATGGGTCTAGGCAAGGACGGCCTCGGAAATGCCGACGTAGTCGATATCAAGGGAAATCCATACAAATATGGATTAGGGTATGAACCCGGGATGCCGGGGAGGAGGAATGTGTCGTCAAGACTTCGGGCGAATAGGGTATGGCCCAGCCGTATTAGCCAGTGTTTCACCAGCGCTGGAATGGTGTCCGAGGAGGAGGTGGCCGCAATAGAAGAGGAGTTCCATCAAGACCCACCAAGTTTTGTGCAACCATGCCACCCCGATTCCCAAGTGGGGAACTGGCGCGTGATAAGCCAGTCAGAAGTCTATACCGCTGATTCAATGTAATTAGAGCCTATAGATTTCCTTTCTCTTTTGTTTTGTGAAACCTACCTTATTAAATAAACAAAGAGATCTTGTTTCATCTGTTCTTGCAGTTCCACCTTTTCTCATATCATTTTGCGTGTTTTTGTTTATTTTGTCTTGTTTGGTATAGATATGAGGGTCGATTCTTTGAGGATCCTAACGATGAGGGTTCAACGATCTATTTCGACCAAAATATAAGCCAAATGATGAACGAAGAGGAGGAAGAGGACGTCCTTTCACCAGAGTTGGAAAGGTTGGTCGCTCAGGAAGAACGTGAAATAAAGCCTCACCAAGAAGAAACTGAATTGGTAAACTTAGGGACCATGGAGGAAAAGAAAGAAGTAAAGGTAGGAACCAGTATGACCGCGCCTATCCGCCAAGGCTTGATAACCCTTCTTGAAGAGTATCAAGATGTCTTTGCGTGGTCATATCAAGACATGCCCGGTCTGGATTCCGACATTGTGCAGCATAAGTTGCCTTTGAATCCTGGGTCTTCCCCGATTAAGCAAAAGTTACGAAGAATGAGACCCGAGATGTCTTTAAAAATTAAAGAAGAAGTAAAGAAGCAATTTGACGCAGGGTTCTTAGCTGTAGCTCGGTACCCAGAATGGGTGGCCAATATTGTCCCAGTCCCGAAAAAGGACGGCAAGGTTCGAATGTGTGTAGACTACCGGGACTTGAACCGAGCCAGTCCAAAAGACAATTTCTCCCTGCCACACATTAATATATTGGTAGATAATATAGCCAAGTTCGCCCTTTTCTCATTTATGGATGGTTTCTCGGGGTATAATCAAATAAAGATGGCACCCGAAGATGTAGAGAAGACCACTTTCGTCACCCTATGGGGGACGTTTTGCTATAAAGTGATGGCCTTCGGGCTGAAAAATGTCGGGGCAACCTATCAGCGTACCATGGTGGCGTTGTTCCATGATATGATGCATAAGGAAATAGAGGTCTACGTAGATGACATGATTGCCAAGTCTCGAACTGAGGACGAACACCTTGTCAATCTGCGTAAGCTGTTTGGAAGGTTGCGAAAATACCAATTAAAACTATACCCAACCAAATGCACCTTTGGGGTAAAGTCGGGGAAGTTGCTAGGATTTATCGTAAGTCAGAAAGGGATAGAGATAGATCCCGAGAAAGTAAAGGCCATCCTTGAAATGCCGGAACCACACACGGAGAAGCAGGTTCAGGGGTTCTTGGGCAGGTTGAATTATATCGCGAGATTTATCTCGCAACTCACCCCCTACCTGTGAGCCCATTTTCAAGCTATTACGTAAGAACCAGGCAGTCCTGTGGAACAGTGACTGCCAAGAGGCCTTCGAGAAGATCAAACAGAGTCTCGCGAACCCCCCGGTGCTCATGCCACCTGTAACAGGAAGACCTCTTTCCCTGTACATGACTGTGTTGGACGAGTCTATGGGGTGCATGTTGGGTCAGCACGATGATTCTGGGAAAAAGGAGCAAGCCATCTACTATCTAAGCAATAAGTTTACCGCATGTGAGATGAATTACTCAATGTTGGAAAGGACGTGTTGTGCTCTGGTATGGGCATCACATCAGCTTAGGCAGTACATGCTCAGCCATACCACGTGGCTTATTTCCAAAATGGATCCCGTGAAATACATCTTTGAGAAACCGGCCCTCACAGGACGAATCACTAAGTGGCAGGTACTATTATCTGAATTCGATATCGTTTACGTCACCCAAAAGGCGGTAAAGGGAAGTGCCTTAGCGGATTATTTGGCCCAGCAACCCCTCCAGGATTATTGGCCGATGCACCCTGAGTTCCCAGATGAAGATATCATGGCCCTGTTTGAAGAGAAGCGGACACATGAGGACATAGACAAATGGATTGTTTGCTTTGATGGGGCGTCTAACGCTTTGGGCCACGGAGTAGGGGCAGTCCTTGTATCCCCGGATGATCAGTGTATTCCTTTACCGGCTAGGCTAGGTTTTGATTGTACCAACAATATGGCCGAGTACGAAGCATGCGTCCTCGGGGTTCAGGCGGCCATTGATTTTGATGTAAAACTACTCAAGGTGTATGGAGACTCGGCTTTGGTGATACGCCAGTTGAAAGGAGAATGGGAAACTAAGGATCCGAAGTTGATACCCTATCAAACTCACATCTTGAGGTTAGACAAGTACTTTGACGACATTTCTTTCCACCACATACCTCGGGAAGAGAATCAAATGGTTGATGCATTAGCCACCCTGGCATCCATGTTTCAACTCGCCCCACACGGGGATCTGCCGTACATCGAATTCAAATCTCAGGGCAGGCCGGCATATTGTTATGCAATAGAGGAAGAGCGGGATGGGAAACCATGGTATTTCGACATCAAACAATATGTCGAGAACAAAGAATACCCACCAGGGATTTCTGACAATGACAAAAGGACGTTAAGGAGATTGGCTACTGGTTTCTTTGTAAGTGGTACCATCCTGTACAAACGGAACCACGACATGACCCTCCTATGATGCGTAGATGCCAAAGAGGCAAACTTCATGATTGAGGAGATCCACGAGGGTTCCTTTGGGACACATGCCAATGGGCATGCTATGGCCAGAAAAATCCTTAGGGCCGGTTATTACTGGCTCACTATGGAAAGCGATTGCTGCGCTCATGTAAGGAAGTGTCATAAATGTCAGGCATACGCGGACAATGTCAATGTTCCGCCACATCCTCTGAATGTTATGTCCGCTCCTTGGCCTTTTTCCATGTGGGGAATAGATGTCATTGGGGCCATCGAACCCAAAGCGTCGAATGGTCACCACTTCATTCTTGTGGCGATAGATTACTTCACCAAATGGGTAGAAGCAGCTTCTTATACTAATGTCACGAGGAGTGTGGTAGTCAGATTCATCAAGAGGGAGCTGATTTGTCGATATGGACTCCCTAGGAAGATCATTACTGACAATGGCACCAATCTGAACAACAAGATGATGCAGGAAATGTGCGAGGATTTCAAGATCCAGCATCATAACTCCACCCCTTATCGGCCAAAGATGAATGGGGCTGTAGAGGCTGCGAATAAAAATATTAAGAAGATTGTTCAGAAGATGACAATGTCATACAAAGATTGGCATGAGATGTTGCCTTTCGCCCTGCACGGATATAGAACCTCGGTACGAACTTCAACTGGGGCAACACCGTATTCTTTGGTTTATGGGATGGAAGCAGTACTCCCATTTGAGGTGGAGGTTCCTTCTCAGAGGATAATAGCGGAATCAGACCTAGAAGGGTCGGAGTGGGCTCAAGCACGCTACGACCAACTTAACCTTATTGAAGGTATGCGTTTGGCAGCCATGAGCTATGGGCGTCTGTATCAACGAAGGATAAAGAACGCATTAGACAAGAAGGTACGCCCACGCAAGTTCAACGAGGGGGACCTCGTGCTGAAGAAGATGTCCCACGCTGTTAAGGATAGTCGAGGCAAGTGGGCCCCGAATTATGAAGGACCTTTCGTGGTGAAAAGAGATTTTTCTAGGGGTGCTCTGATACTCACCCACATGGATGGCGAGGAGCTGCCCTCGCCCGTGAACTCCGATGTAGTTAAACGATATTATGCTTGAAGTCTGGGGCAATCGAGAGAACCGTTGCATGTTTTTATTTCTGAGTTTTTCTCGTTCTTCTTGGTTTCCTCTAGGGATTCCCCTTCACTGTATTTGTCTCGTTTCTTTGAAAAGATAAGATGGGCAAGGTTTCAGTCCTCCCTTTGGGTTCAAACCTTGTGTTTTAGTTTGTTATAACCTGAGCCCTCTTCGCTCGGTTCATGGGGTGCCCCAAACACTTATTTAAAATTGAATTTAACCAGCCTTCACTAAGAAAATCATCGCGTTAGGAACATTCATACATGCCCATACACATGCATATCCTGTGGTAACAGGGGCAGAATCCTCTTGGGCCATGGTCAGAAGTCGAGACGAGTTGACGGCAGAAGTCAACCTAGGTAAGACGATGGCCGGTCACGATTGGCCGTGTATTGTTTGTCTCCTACTTGCAGGTACTTAGGGATGGAAGCGAATGGAGGACAGGGTCACGGCCGACCGTTGTCCCTTCCCGGCGCTAGATAAGCAGAGAACGTCGTTGCCTGGCAGCCTAGTATCCTTTGAATTCACAGTATTTTATTACTATTATTTGTTTTAAATAAAGCAATCGACGCCTAATTCTAACTTAAGTAGATTCAAGTAGGCAAAACGCTAACCCATAAGAGGGGGGGAGGCATGGTTAATGTTTCTAAAAAAAAAAAAGTAAAAAAGTACAGGTTAGCTCGCCTGGGCGAGCAACCCCTGTACGAAATTATGAAGGGGTGGAGGGGGAACGTTTTCTTCACCCAAAACTCTTCCCCCTCATTTCAAAAACCCCCAAGCTCACGGGAACTACGAGAACAGCAGCCCCCGAGCTTCCATTGTTGAGTTTTTTGCTTCCCTTTTCACGCTTTAATTCACTCCAACAAGTAAGTATTCAATCCTTGAGTTTTTTGCTTCCCATTGGAGTATTTTCTTCATCTTTTGGTGCTCTAAATTGTGAGAACGTGCTTATATTTGTGGGGCAGTTTTGGTCTATTTTTTATGCTTGATTTCTTGAGTTGAGGATTTGAATGAGAAGGCCTTAGGCCTATGTTGTATTCTGTAGCAATGGGGCATGCCACATTGTCCCCATTCTCTTGCAATTTATGTCCAAACGTGTGCCCACCAAGTGCTCGGTGAAAATGCCCCAATGATATATGGATATGATTTTGCAAAATTGGGATGGTGGGACTGTTTTATGTATGTAGAGACAGCATAGGAGAGTCAAAATAGGTGCCCAAATGCGATTTCAAGTTTAGGAACCCAAACTTTTTAGCTTCAATGCAAGAAGACATAGTCATGGCTAGGAATCCAAAATTTGGTTTTAGAATTGGAAAAGCATGAAAATTAAGACTTGCTTGTGAGAGTTTTTATTGGAATTTGGGCTGCCCAATGTTTGATACTTTGCACCTAAGTAACGTGGGAAATGCTTTTCAATGGTACGTAGATATATGTGAAAATATAAGGGGCATGGGATTCCTTGCCGAGTGTGAATGATTATCTTCCTAAATGAATGTATGATAGCATGGAAGTCCTTTTTGAATGCAAGTGTGTGCAGGATGTAATTAGCTTTCCAATATGCATATAAATAAATGTGAGTGGAACAATAAAAATTTGTATGATATATATTTCAGATATATGTAAGTATTTTGTAATGGCAAATGTTTAGGATATGAATTAGGTGTGAATTTTGACGCAATGCCTTGAGCGTGAGAATGTATGTTCTTTTCAAATGCATATGTGTGTGACATGACATTTTTTGCGTTAAGATAAGCTTCATCTTGTAAAACTGACTTCTAAATGTTGTTCTCGCAGGAAATGGCCCCGAGGAAGCTTGCCTCAAAGAGATCCGGGAAGGATAAAGTGGCTGAAGGAACCAGTTCCGCCCCCGAATATGACAGCCACCGTTTTAGGAGCACTGAGCACCAGCAGCGCTTCGAGGCCATCAAGGGATGGTCATTTCTCCGCGAGTGACGCGTCCAGCTCAGGGACGACGAGTATATCGACTTCCAGGAGGAGACAGTTCGCCGGCAGTGGGCATCACTGGTTACCCCCATGGCCAAGTTTGACCCAGACATAGTCCTCGAATTTTATGCCAATGCTTGGCCTACAGAGGAGGGCGTGCGAGATATGCGATCCTGGGTGAGGGGTCAGTGGATTCCGTTCGATGCGGATGCTCTCAGCCAGTTCCGGGGATACCCTTTAGTGTTGGAGGAGGGCCAAGAATGCGAGTATAGCCAGAGGAGGAACCGGTCCGATGGATTTGATGAGGAGGTCATCGCCCAGTTGCTATGTGTACCGGGGCAGGATTTTGCCCGGACTGCTGCTGGGAGACGGGTGCGGATCATGCGCACCAACATGACCACCCTGACTCAGGTCTGGATGACTTTGCTGCTCAGCAACATCCAGCCCAGTGATCATAATTTCGACCTCCCCCTGCCGAAGTGTCAGCTGGTGTACGCCATCCTGACACGGATGAGCATTCACGTGGCTCAGTTAATCGATGATGCCATCTATCTATTTGCAGGTATGGCGCCTACCAGGCACCCTCTGGACCCGGATAAGTCCAACAGGGCCCTGGGATTTCTCGCTTTGATCACAGGACTCTGCCAGTCGTTCGGAGTCCCCGTCGCACCTAGCAAGGTGATTCGGCCGCCCATCACCCGAGCTTTTATTGAGAAGTATTGCATGCAGAGATAGGCCCAGGGGGATGCTCCGCAGGCCGCAGACGCGCCGCCACCTCATCAGGCTGGCCCAGCTGGATCATTTGATATGGAGCAGTATTTACGGCATTTGGTTCGCCAACAGGCGGCCAACCACCGAGCGCATGTACAGACCCATGATTGTCTTTACCAGTTGAGCCTCAGCCTGTAGAGCCAGTGTTTTACTTCTTTTCCGTGCCCTACTCTGGATCAGTTCAGGGCAGAGGTCGCATGGCCTGGAGATTGGCTTGAGGCCCGGGCAGGAGGGGCGCCAGCAGAGGCACCAGCAGAGGCTCCTGACGAGGCAGATGAGGCCCGCGAGGACGAGGAGATGACCGATTTACTTGATTTCTTAGGAGGGAGCGGAGCCACATGATTGGGAGATCCCTTGATCCGTATTTCTTTTTTGTTTCCATTTTTTCTTTTCCTTTTACATATCATCTTATTTTTGTTTGACTAAGGGACTAACGTTTGTTTCGTGTTGATTGACTTTTGTTTTGTACATACATATCGTTTGAGCTGTTACGTTAGTACTTGTTTCGTTGTTGTTAATAGCGTTTGTAGAAATTCCGGAATCGCGTAGAATTTTTTCATTTAGGAACGTCGTCCTAAAAATAAAATGAACCAAAATCATGATAAAAAAAGGGAGAAAAGTGTAGTGAATAAAATGTCTGCGTATATAGAGAAAAAGGAAAATGTGCATAGAAGGGTTTTTATAAAAAGAATACGTGTAGAGAAATTCTTGTGTGTGTGAACAATGAGTGTATATAAAGAAACTTTTGTATGAACCATAGGTGTGCGTTGGAGAAAAACGAAAAAGATCTTTTGAATGTAAATAGTCTTTGATCGTGTGACGTAAAGAGGGAGAGTTCCAATGCGTATACAGAAAAACTTTGTCATGTATAAAAGTGTAGATATACAAAGAAAGATTTCTTCATAGAGGACTACAGGTGTATAATTTTGTGAATATATAAAAATGAAACAAAAAGGAAAAAGAAAGAAAGACCGCGAAGGTCGATATGTTATAGTTAAGAATTATAAATCATTCGTAAAGAGCAAACGTATCTTCTGGAAACAAGGGACTGATGCTAAGAGTTTATTTTCTGGAATAAACCGAGATAAGAATGGATGAATTCATTGAACTGATGAAAGAACATAACTTGGAAACGTTGGGTCTGTCTATGTAAATTCCCAACCGTAGTATCACAATGCCATAAACGGGATGCTTGAGTGCCCACCTGGCTGTAGCCATGACTAATTTTGCACGTTGTTTTCAAATCATCATTGTCACGCATGCCTTATGGAATAATATGGAAGTTCGGCCCGAAATCGACACCT
Source organism: Glycine max (assembly GCF_000004515.6). Lineage (NCBI taxonomy): Eukaryota > Viridiplantae > Streptophyta > Magnoliopsida > Fabales > Fabaceae > Glycine > Glycine max. The sequence continues at coordinate 24,054,826 of NC_016091.4, forward strand.
TGACACCCAAATTTGTTTCGTCCCAGATATCAAGATTTGGGGTTCCCACGATAAAAGACCCCATTGAGACACAACCTTAGACCTTTTTGAACCTTGGCCTATAAAAAAGGAATCCTCATCCTTTCCCCCGAAGCAAAGGACAGCGGAATCTCCTCAAGGGAGAGCGAATAGAATGCTAAAACCCAATTTCCCAGAGAAAGGGGTGGAAAAGGAGAAGTGAAAAGAAAGAAAAGGAAGAAATGGGAAGAAGGAAAAAGAAAAAGATGAAAATAAAGAAAATAACAATAAAAAGAAAGAAAAAGAAGGATTCCCGATCAAAGGTCGAAAGGAAGTAAAAGATGGAAAAGAAGCAATTCTCAATCAATGGAAGAGAGAGAACAAAAGATCTTCATACCAGATAAATTTTCGGCAAGGTAAGTGACTGCCGGCAAAGGGAAACCCATTTTTGGTGTCTCTTCCTTTCATATTGCCATTCTCGACTGGCGAAGTCCCACCCCACATGAACAAAGAGGAAAAGACCGAAACACCCAGCTTCCTCTCCAAAAACACTACCCTCGAGAAAATCCTATTGGTCCGTGATCGTACGTTTGATCTTTGATTCGATAGGAAGTCGTGTGCAAGATAGAGTCATGGTGCAGTTATGGTTTGGGAATAGGATAAAACACTTGCCTGTGTGAGTTTTATACACTATGAGTGATTTATTTTCAGCTTAGCCAGATGTTTCCCCTGCATGTTCATTCAAAAGCTAAAAGTTGACATCCTGCCCTTCATTCTTGGTTACAAGGAAGATTACCCTTGGCACAAGTATATTATTTCTCTAAGATATGGTGCTCTCGCGAATGATTTATTTTTCTTTACAAAAAGCATGTTTGCCTTTCAGGTGGAAAAACCCGGTGGACCATTCGGTCCTGCCAACCACTTTTTTCGGAATCCCATGAATGTCATTGCCTAGCGCTGTTCATGTGTCCTCCCCCTTCGAGTCTGGAGCTATGCTTCATGATTGCCTAAGTGTGGACCCTCTTGTGAAATCCTCCATTCTCCACTTTTTTCGGAATCCCATGAATGTCATTGCCTAGCACTGTTCATGTGTCCTCGACCTTCGAGTTTGGAGCTATGCTTCATGATTTCCTAAGTGTGGACCCTCTAGTGCAATCCTCCATTCTCCCCTTTTTTTTCGGAGCCCCATGAATGTCATTGCCTAGCGCTGTTCATGTGTCCTCCACCTTCGAGTTTGAGGTATGCTTCATGATTGCCTAAGTGTGTACCCTCTAGTGCAATCCTCCATTCTCCCCTCTTTTTTTCGGAGCCCATGAATGTCATTGCCTAGCGCTGTTCATGTGTCCTCCACCTTCGAGTTTGGAGCTATGCTTCATGATTGCCTAAGTGTGGACCCTCTAGTGCAATCCTCCATTCTCCACTTTTTTTCGGAGCCCTATGAATGTCATTGCCTAGCGCTGTTCATGTGTCCTCCACCTTCGAGTTTGAGGTATGCTTAATGATTGCCTAAGTGTGGACCCTCTAGTGCAATCCTCCATTCTCCCCTTTTTTTTTCGGAGCCCGTGAATGTTATTGCCTAGCGCTGTTCATGTGTCCTCCACCTTCGAGTTTGGAGCTATGCTTCATGATTGCCTAAGTGTCGACCCTCTAGTGCAATCCTCCATTCTCCACTTTTTTCGGAGCCCTATGAATATCATTGCCTAGCGCTGTTCATGTGTCCTCCACCTTCGAGTTTGGAGCTATGCTTCACGATTGCCTAAGTGTGGACCCTCTAGTGCAATCCTCCATTCTCCCCTTTTTTTTCGGAGCCCCATGAAAGTCATTGCCTAGCGCTGTTCATGTGTCCTCCACCTTCGAGTTTGAGGTATGCTTCATGATTGCCTAAGTGTGGACCCTCTAGTGCAATCCTCCATTCTCCCCTCTTTTTTTCGGAGCCCATGAATGTCATTGCCTAGCGCTGTTCATGTGTCCTCCACCTTCGAGTTCGGAGCTATGCTTCATGATTGCCTAAGTGTGGACCCTCTAGTGCAATCCTCCATTCTCCCCTTTTTTTTCGGAGCCCCATGAATGTCATTGCCTAGCGCTGTTCATGTGTCCTCCACCTTCGAGTTTGGAGCTATGCTTCATGATTGCCTAAGTGTGGACCCTCTAATGCAATCCTCCATTCTCCACTTTTTTCGGAGCCCCATGAATGTCATTGCCTTGCGCTGTTCATGTGTCCTCCACCTTCGAGTTTGGAGCTATGCTTCATGATTGCCTAAGTGTAAACCCTCTAGTGCGATCCTCCATTCTCCCCCTTTTTCGGAGCCCCTTGAATGTCATTGCCTAGCGCTGTTCATGTGTCCTCCACCTTCGAGTTTGGAGCTATGCTTCATGATTTCCTAAGTGTGGACCCTCTAGTGCAATCCTCCATTCTCCACTTTTTTCGGAGCCCCATGAATGTCATTGCCTAGCGCTTTTCATGTGTCCTCCATTATCAAGCGCGGAGCCTCTGGTGACTGGGAAATATGTTTTTCTGTTATTTTCCGGATCGGTTTCTTCGCCAAATATGTGTATATGTGTATATGTATATTATATTCGTTGTTCTTGTTGTTGTTTGTATTTTGTTTTGTGCAGAAGAAAAAAGAAGGAGTAGAGACGAGAGTCGTCATCACAGAAAGGGCAGGACAGACGAAATCAGTGTCTTATCTTTGCTTTCCTCTTATCTCCGATGAGAGGTAAGTAAAGAGGGGCAACTGTCATACCCTAATTTCGTCCGGGGATTATTATTTGATGATATACAACCTTTGATTGGCCGCTTCGAGATTCTTGGCACCCTTTGGTGCACAATATGTGAAGTCCCGAGACCTGCCGAAAATCAAAAGGAAGCAGGCTTACGCGATCCGTGAAAATTCCGTAATGTGACGGAAATCGAAAGGAGGTGTTTTTCGCAATCCGTGAGTTTTCGTAACTTCTTCGAAAGCTAAAAAAGAGAAAATACATAATCCGTAAGGATTTGTAACCTTGCGGAAGGAAAATAAGTATCGTTATGAAATTCGTAAAGTTTCGTAACGTTACGGAAAAAGAAATACCAAAAAAGGTAAAGGGGGTGCATTTAGTAAAAAGGGGGGTACAAATAGCAATCAGGCCCACTTGGGCCTTCCAAATTCTTCCTCCAGAAGGCTATTGCTTCTGGAGGAAGCAACCTTGCTCGCCTGGGCGAGCTGGGTGGCAAGCTCCTCCCCTATTTTGCTATAAATAGGGGGAGGAGTGAAGGGAGTAGGGGTTCAGCCTTCTTGGCACTTCTTATTCTCTCGAAATTGCTGAGGAAAATTGTTTCCGTGAAGAAAATCCAAGCCGAGGTGCTTCCGTAACGTTTCCGTGAGTAATTACGCAAAGATTCTCGACCGTTCTTCAACATTCATCGTTCGTTCTTCGTTTTCTTCAGTCTTCAACGGGTAAGTACCTCAAACCGAGCTTTTCAATTCATTCTATGTACCCGTGATGGTCCACATTTTGAAAAAGATAAACTATGTGAAGCTTGTCAAAAAGGGAGCCAAGTTAAAAAGATAAACTATGTGAAGCTTGTCAAAAAGGGAGCCAAGTTAAAAAATCTTTTCAAAGCAAAAACGTTGTTTCAACTTCAAAACCCCTTGAACTACTTCACATTGATTTATTTGGTCCTTCTAGAACTATGAGTTTAGGTGGAAATTAGTATGGCTTGGTAATTGTGGATGATTACTCCAGGTTTACTTGGACCTTGTTTTTTAAAACAAAAAATGAAGCTTTTGATGCTTTTCACAAACTTGCCTAGGTGATTCAAAATGAAAAAGGTCTCAACATTGTTTCAATTAGAAGTGATCAAGGAAGTGAATTTGAAAATGAGTCTTTTGGAAACTTTTGTGAAGAAAACGAAATTCACCACAAATCTGAGTTTGCACTTTCTCTTCCCTTAAACTCTTTTATTTATTATTGTTTTACATTTATATTCAGATTGTTTAATTTGAATCATTATTTAAGAGTTCATTTTGGCTTCTTTCTCTTTTCTTATTTTTGGCGTTATCATGATTTTTGTTCATTTTATTTTTAGGACGACGTTCCTAAATGAAAACTCTACACAGTTCTGGAATTTCAACAAACACTATTGACAGCAACGAAGTAAGCACTAACGTAACAGTCCAAACTGTTAGTGTTTAGCTCTACTGAGCTTTAAAAGATTGGCTAAGATTTTGTTAAAACATAAGCACTTAGACAATGAAGGAAAGCTGGAGTTGCTGCACATGATGTCCAACGTTATGTCAAGGAATAAGATCGGGCTGCACAATGCACAAGGCAAGATAAAATGTCAAATGAAGAATTGAAGTTGCAGGATCCACGATGTCGGATACAATGTCCTGACATCCTGCTCGAGAATACTGGAGTTGCTGTGCAATGCAAGATAAAAGTCAAGTGCAGAAGTGAAGCTGCAGGATCCACGATGTCGGACACGATGTCCTGACATCCGGCCCGAAAATACTGGACATATAAATCTGTTATATCTTTAACAGATTATTGTGCAGTTAGCAAGAGATTAGAAGATCTATCTTTAGGAACGAATTAAAAGATCATTAAAGTTCGAATTTCAAAGTAGAAGAGTTCGTTCAGGGATTAAAGATTAAAGATTAAAGATTCAAACTAAAAGATCAAAAGTTATCTTTTAGTTCTTTAACTGCAGATTTTTCAGAAGAAGATAGATCTCCTCCAGCATCAAGGAGTTGCAGCCCAGAATCGTACACGGCTATATAATCATGGAGGCTGCACGAGTTCTGTACCAAGTCCGGGATTGAAGTGTTAGTTTGTGAGTTTTTGGGACTTGAGTCTTTTGTGAGCCACCTTGATGGTACCCTAGCATCAAGTGTTGGACCTATGTGTGTAGAGTTGATCTCTTGTGTCTAGAGTTGATCTCTAGTGTGTAGAGTTGATCTCTTTTGTTCAGAGTTGATCTCTGGTGTGTCTTTGACTTAATTGTAAACACGGGAGTGTGAGTGAGAGGGAGTGAGCGGAGGTTCTCATATCTAAGATTGGGTCTTAGGTAGAGATCGCACGGGTAGTGGTTAGGTGAGAAGGTTGTAAACAGGGGCTGTTAGACCTTGAACTAACACTATTGAGAGTGGATTTCCTCCCTGGCTTGGTAGCCCCCAGATGTAGGTGAGGTTGCACCGAACTGGGTAAACAATTCTCTTGTGTTATTTACTTGTTTAATCTGTTCATACGGACACATATAATCTGCATGTTCTGAAGCGTGATGTCGTGACATCCGGTACGACATCTGTCCCCTGGTATCAGAATTTCAATTGGTATCAGAGCCAACACTCGAAATCACAGAGTGAGATCTAGGGAGATAAATTCTGATGAACATGGAGAAAGAAGGCGGACCAGTGAACAGACCACCAATTCTTGATGGAAGCAACTATGAATATTGGAAAGCAAGAATGGTGGCCTTCCTCAAATCACTGGATAGCAGAACCTGGAAAGCTGTCATCAAAGGCTGGGAACATCCCAAGATGCTGGACACAGAAGGAAAGCCCACTGAAGAATTGAAGCCAGAAGAAGACTGGACTAAAGAAGAAGACGAATTGGCACTTGGAAACTCCAAAGCTTTGAATGCTCTATTCAATGGAGTTGACAAGAATATCTTCAGACTGATCAACACTTGCACAGTGGCCAAGGATGCGTGGGAGATCCTGAAAACCACTCATGAAGGAACCTCCAAGGTAAAGATGTCCAGACTGCAACTATTGGCTACAAAATTCGAAAATCTGAAGATGAAGGAGGAAGAGTGTATTCATGACTTCCACATGAACATTCTTGAAATTGCCAATGCTTGCACTGCCTTGGGAGAGAAGATGACAGATGAAAAGCTGGTGAGAAAGATCCTCAGATCCTTGCCTAAGAGATTTGACATGAAAGTCACTGCAATAGAGGAGGCCCAAGACATTTGCAACATGAGAGTGGATGAACTCATTGGTTCCCTTCAAACCTTTGAGCTAGGACTCTCGGATAGGGCTGAAAAGAAGAGCAAGAACTTGGCGTTCGTGTCCAATGATGAAGGAGAAGAAGATGAGCATGACCTGGATACTGATGAAGGTCTGACTAATGCAGTTGTGCTCCTTGGAAAGCAGTTCAACAAAGTGCAGAACAGAATGGACAGAAGGCAGAAGCCACATGTCCAGAACATCCCTTTCGACATCAGGAAAGGCAGTAAAAACCAGAAAAGATCAGATGTAAAGCCCAGTCACAGCAAAGGAATTCAATGTCATGGGTGTGAAGGCTATGGACACATCATAGCTGAATGTCCCACTCATCTCAAGAAGCAGAGGAAAGGACTTTCTGTAGGTCATTCTGATACAGAGAGTGAACAAGAAAGTGACTCTGACAGAGATGTGAATGCACTCACTGGGAGATTTGAATCTGCTGAAGATTCAAGTGATACAGACAGTGAAATCACTTTTGATGAGCTTGCTACATCCTATAGAGAACTATGCATCAAAAGTGAGAAGATTCTTCAGCAAGAAGCACAACTGAAGAAGGTCATTGCAGATCTGGAGGCTGATAAGGAGGCACATAAAGAGGAGATCTCTGAGCTTAAAGGAGAAGTCGGTTTTCTGAACTCTAAATTGGAAAACATGACCAAATCAATAAAGATGCTGAATAAAGGCTCAGATACGCTTGATGAGGTGCTGCTGCTTGGAAAGAATGCTGGAAACCAGAGAGGACTTGGATTTAATCCTAAGTCTGCTGGCAGAACGACCATGACAGAATTTGTTCCTGCCAAAAACAGGACTGGAGCCACGATGTCACAACATCGGTCTCGACATCATGGAACGCAGCAGAAAAAGAGCAAAAGAAAGAAGTGGAGGTGTCACTACTGTGGCAAGTATGGTCACATAAAGCCCTTTTGCTATCATCTACATGGCCATCCACATCATGGAACTCAAAGCAGCAACAGCAGAAAGAAGATGATGTGGGTTCCAAAACACAAGGCTGTCAGTCTTGTTGTTCATACTTCACTTAGAGCATCAGCTAAGGAAGATTGGTACCTAGATAGCGGTTGTTCCAGACACATGACAGGAGTCAAAGAATTCCTGCTGAACATTGAGCCCTGCTCCACTAGTTATGTGACATTTGGAGATGGCTCTAAAGGAAAGATCATTGGAATGGGAAAGCTAGTTCATGATGGACTTCCTAGTCTGGACAAAGTACTGCTGGTGAAGGGACTGACTGCAAACTTAATCAGCATCAGTCAGCTGTGTGATGAAGGATTCAATGTAAACTTCACAAAGTCAGAATGCTTGGTGACAAATGAGAAGAGTGAAGTTCTAATGAAGGGCAGCAGATCAAAGGACAATTGTTACCTATGGACACCCCAAGAAACCAGCTACTCCTCCACATGTCTATCCTCCAAAGAAGATGAAGTCAGAATATGGCATCAAAGGTTTGGACATCTGCACTTAAGAGGCATGAAGAAAATCCTTGACAAAAGTGCTGTTAGAGGCATTCCCAATCTGAAAATAGAAGAAGGCAGAATTTGTGATGAATGTCAGATTGGAAAGCAAGTCAAGATGTCCCACCAGAAGCTTCAACATCAGACCACCTCCAGGGTGCTGGAACTACTTCACATGGACTTGATGGGGCCTATGCAAGTTGAAAGCCTTGGAGGAAAGAGGTATGCCTATGTCATCCACAACAGAGTCACACTTAGAAGAGGGACTCCAACCACTCTGTATGAAATCTGGAAAGGGAGGAAGCCAACTGTCAAGCACTTCCACATCTTTGGAAGTCCATGTTACATTTTGGCAGATAGAGAGCAAAGGAGAAAGATGGATCCCAAGAGTGATGCAGGAATATTCCTGGGATACTCTACAAACAGCAGAGTATATAGAGTATTCAATTCCAGAACCAGAACAGTAATGGAATCCATCAATGTGGTTGTTGATGATCTGTCTCCAGCAAGAAAGAAGGATGTCGAAGAAGATGTCAGAACATCGGGAGACAATGTAGCAGATGCAGCTAAAAGTGGAGAAAATGCAGAAAACTCTGATTCGGCTACAGATGAATCAAACATCAACCAACCTGACAAGAGACCCTCCATTAGAATCCAGAAAATGCATCCCAAGGAGCTGATTATAGGGGATCCAAACAGAGGAGTCACTACAAGATCAAGGGAGATTGAAATTGTCTCCAACTCATGCTTTGTCTCCAGAATTGAGCCCAAGAATGTGAAAGAGGCACTGACTGATGAGTTCTGGATCAATGCTATGCATGAAGAAGTCTATGTGGAGCAGCCAAAGGGATTTGCAGATCCAACTCATCCAGATCATGTATACAGGCTCAAGAAGGCTCTCTATGGATTGAAGCAAGCTCCAAGAGCTTGGTATGAAAGGCTGACAAAGTTCCTTACTCAGCAAGGGTATAGGAAGGGAGGAATTGACAAGACTCTCTTTGTCAAACAAGATGCTGAAAACTTGATGATTGCACAGATATATGTTGATGACATTGTGTTTGGAGGGATGTCGAATGAGATGCTTCGACATTTTGTCCAACAGATGCAATCTGAATTTGAGATGAGTCTTGTTGGAGAGCTGACTTATTTTCTGGGACTCCAAGTGAAGCAGATGGAAGACTCCATGTTCATCTCTCAAAGCAAGTATGCAAAGAACATTGTCAAGAAGTTTGGGATGGAGAATGCCAGTCATAAAAGGACACCTGCACCTACTCACTTGAAGCTGTCAAAGGATGAAGCAGGCACCAGTGTTGATCAAAGTTTGTACAGAAGCATGATTGGGAGCTTATTATATTTAACAGCTAGCAGACCCGACATCACCTATGCAGTAGGTGTTTGTGCAAGATATCAAGCCAATCCCAAGATAAGTCACTTGAATCAAGTAAAAAGAATTCTGAAATATGTAAATGGCACTAGTGACTATGGGATTATGTACTGTCATTGTTCAAATTCAATGCTGGTTGGGTATTGTGATGCTGATTGGGCTGGGAGTGCAGATGACAGAAAAAGCACTTCTGGTGGATGCTTCTATTTGGGAAACAATCTTATTTCATGGTTCAGCAAGAAGCAGAACTGTGTGTCCCTATCTACAGCAGAAGCCGAGTATATTGCAGCAGGAAGCAGCTGTTCACAGCTAGTTTGGATGAAGCAGATGCTGAAGGAGTACAATGTCGAACAAGATGTCATGACATTGTACTGTGACAACATGAGTGCTATTAATATTTCTAAAAATCCTGTTCAACACAGCAGAACCAAGCACATTGACATTAGACATCACTATATCAGAGATCTTGTTGATGATAAAGTGATCACACTGAAGCATGTTGACACTGAGGAACAAATAGCAGATATTTTCACAAAGACTTTGGATGCAAATCAGTTTGAAAAACTGAGGGGCAAGCTGGGCATTTGTTTGCTAGAAGAATTATAGCAACTACAGCAATCTGAACGTGCCCAAACGAATCACTTAACATTAATAGCACGTTCACCACAAAGCAAATTCGACCGTTGCCTCACACGCCCCTCTACATTCTTCATTCAAATTTATATCTGCTTGGCATTCGTGTTTTCACCAGCATTTCCCAATAGCCTTCTGAGATTTACGAAATCATTCCAAACGCTCTGCTTTTCCATGGCTACCTCACCAAAAGAAACTGCAGCTCCTGGTTCACCCGCTGTACCATCATCTCCGCACCAGGAACAACCAGAATTCAACATCCAACCCATACAGATAATTCCTGGTCAAGCTTCTGTCCCTGAGAAACTGGTTCCCAGAAGACAACAGGGAGTGAAGATTGCTGTAAACCCTAGCCTTGCAACAAGTTCTAGGGAAGTAGACACGGAGATGGACAAGAAAATCCGCAGTATTGTGAGTAGCATTCTGAAAGATGCTTCTGTGCCTGATGCTGAGAAAGATGTTCCAACATCTTCCACCCCGAATGTTTCTATGCCTGATGTTGAGAAAGATGTTCCAACATCTTCCGGCCCAAATGATGAAGTACTCTCTTCCCCCAGCAAAGAGAGATCAACAGAGGAAGATGATCAAGCCGCAGAGGAGACCCCTGCACCAAGGGCACCAGAACCTGCTCCAGGTGACCTCATTGACTTAGAAGAAGTCGAATCTGATGAAGAACCCATTGCCAACAGGTTGGCACCTGGCATTGCAGAAAGATTACAAAGCCGAAAGGGAAAAACCCCCATCAAGAGGTCTGGACGAATCAAGACTATGGCCCAGAAGAAGAGCACTCCAGTCACTCCTGCCACATCCAGAAGAAGCAAGGTTGCTATCCCCTCCAAGAAAAGGAAAGAAATTTCCTCATCCGATTCTGATGATGATGTCGAACTAGATGTCTCGACATCTAAGAGGGCCAAGAAATCTGGGAAGAAGGTGCCTGAAAATGTTCCTGATGCACCATTGGACAACATCTCTTTCCACTCCATTGGCAATGTTGAAAAGTGGAAATATGTGTATCAACGCAGACTTGCGGTTGAAAGAGAACTGGGAAGAGATGCCTTGGATTGCAAGGAGACCATGGACCTCATCAAGGCTGCTGGACTACTGAAGACAGTCACCAAGTTGGGAGACTGTTATGAAGGCCTAGTCAGGGAATTCATTGTCAACATTCCCTCTGACATATCAAACAGAAAAAGTGATGATTATCAAAGAGTGTTTGTCAGAGGAAAGTGTGTTAAATTCTCCCCTGCTGTGATCAACAAATATCTGGGCAGACCTACTGATGGAGTGATAGATATTGATGTTTCTGAGCATCAAATTGCCAAGGAAATCACTGCCAAACGAGTCCAGCATTGGCCAAAGAAAGGGAAGCTTTCAGCAGGGAAGCTAAGTGTGAAGTATGCAATTCTGCACAGGATTGGAGCTGCAAACTGGGTACCCACTAATCATACTTCCACTGTTGCCACAGGTTTGGGTAAATTTCTGTATGCTGTTGGAACCAAATCCAAATTTAATTTTGGAAACTATATCTTTGATCAAACTGTTAAGCATTCAGAATCTTTTGCTATCAAATTACCCATTGCCTTCCCTACTGTGTTGTGTGGCATTATGTTGAGTCAGCATCCCAATATGTTAAACTACACTGACTCTGTGATAAAGAGAGAATCTCCTCTATCCCTGCATTACAAACTGTTTGAGGGGACACATGTCCCAGACATTGTCTCGACATCTGTCTCGACATCAGGGAAAGCTGCTGCTTCAGGTGCTGTGTCCAAGGATGCTCTGATTGCTGAACTCAAGGACACATGCAAGATGCTGGAAGCAACCATCAAAGCCACCACAGAGAAGAAGATGGAGCTAGAACTGCTGATCAAAAGGCTCTCAGAGAGTGGCATTGATGATGAAGACGCAGCTGAGGAAGAAGGAGAAGCAGCTGAAGAAGAAGAAGAAGCTGCTGAGGAAGAGGAAGATGCAGCAGAAGAGACAGAATCAGATGATGATTCTGAAGCCACCCCATGATCATCAGACCTTTAATTCTGTTTTCACTTTTACTAGATATAGGGGCATGTCCCTTTGAACAATTCATTGTTACTGGTCTGTAATTTCATGCATCCTACTTTTGCCAAATTTATGTCTAAAAAGGGGGAGTAATAGTATTATGCTTGCTATTATGCATGATTAGTAGGATACTATGTATGATGTATGGCAGTAGGAAACGATGTGATTTTGAGGGGGAGTTGTATGTATATGACGTTGAGGGGGAGACTGCTGCTGCTGATGATGACTGTTGTAAGCTGATAGAAGATGCTGCAGTAAGAGCATGGAGACAGGGGGAGCAGAAGCAGAAAGCTGATGTCACGAGAGATGTCTTGACATCCTGGAGAAGACTTGTAGATGTGCAACTTGAAGAATTTCCGCTGTGCTTGATTACTCTGATAATGGAAGTTGCTGATCCCACTTGCATAACTGCTCGTACCTGCTCAGGAAGTGTCTAAGTATGTTTTAGACAAAATTTGCCAAAGGGGGAGATTGTTAGTGTTTAGCTCTACTGAGCTTTAAAAGATTGGCTAAGATTTTGTTAAAACATAAGCACTTAGACAATGAAGGAAAGCTGGAGTTGCTGCACATGATGTCCAACGTTATGTCAAGGAATAAGATCGGGCTGCACAATGCACAAGGCAAGATAAAATGTCAAATGAAGAATTGAAGTTGCAGGATCCACGATGTCGGATACAATGTCCTGACATCCTGCTCGAGAATACTGGAGTTGCTGTGCAATGCAAGATAAAAGTCAAGTGCAGAAGTGAAGCTGCAGGATCCACGATGTCGGACACGATGTCCTGACATCCGGCCCGAAAATACTGGACATATAAATCTGTTATATCTTTAACAGATTATTGTGCAGTTAGCAAGAGATTAGAAGATCTATCTTTAGGAACGAATTAAAAGATCATTAAAGTTCGAATTTCAAAGTAGAAGAGTTCGTTCAGGGATTAAAGATTAAAGATTAAAGATTCAAACTAAAAGATCAAAAGTTATCTTTTAGTTCTTTAACTGCAGATTTTTCAGAAGAAGATAGATCTCCTCCAGCATCAAGGAGTTGCAGCCCAGAATCGTACACGGCTATATAATCATGGAGGCTGCACGAGTTCTGTACCAAGTCCGGGATTGAAGTGTTAGTTTGTGAGTTTTTGGGACTTGAGTCTTTTGTGAGCCACCTTGATGGTACCCTAGCATCAAGTGTTGGACCTATGTGTGTAGAGTTGATCTCTTGTGTCTAGAGTTGATCTCTAGTGTGTAGAGTTGATCTCTTTTGTTCAGAGTTGATCTCTGGTGTGTCTTTGACTTAATTGTAAACACGGGAGTGTGAGTGAGAGGGAGTGAGCGGAGGTTCTCATATCTAAGATTGGGTCTTAGGTAGAGATCGCACGGGTAGTGGTTAGGTGAGAAGGTTGTAAACAGGGGCTGTTAGACCTTGAACTAACACTATTGAGAGTGGATTTCCTCCCTGGCTTGGTAGCCCCCAGATGTAGGTGAGGTTGCACCGAACTGGGTAAACAATTCTCTTGTGTTATTTACTTGTTTAATCTGTTCATACGGACACATATAATCTGCATGTTCTGAAGCGTGATGTCGTGACATCCGGTACGACATCTGTCCCCTGGTATCAGAATTTCAATGAATAATTTAAACATACACAAATCATAATTTGTAAAACAAACATAAATGATTCGAAAACATACATAAAGCAAAATATGAATAAAACCAAATTGAAATGCAAACCACTTAGTCATATATCACAAACCATAAACATCATGTTCAGTCATACTTAACTAAGTACTAAATACTTAAAACATAACCAATGTTTAGAGAATAAATAAATAACATAATGTCATAAATTATTTATAAGACATAATAAAAGCATGTGTATTAAACAAGTCATAAGTCATCATAACATAAAACAAATCATTTGTATAAGTCACTGGCATCTAAAAGTCCTAATTCTCTTCTAATGGTGTAGAAGGAATCTTTGGGTAGTGGTTTTGTGAAGTTATCTGCGAGTTGATTTTTGGTATCTACATATTCTAGAACACAGTCACCTTTTAGGACATGATCTCTAAGAAAATGATGCCTAATTTCTATGTGCTTGGTTCTAGAGTGGAGAACTGGGTTCTTAGATATATTTATGGCGCTTGTGTTGACACATTTTATGGGGATATGGTCTAATACAATCCCACAGTCAGATAGTTGTTGTTTCATCCACAAAATCTGGGCACAACAACTACCAGCAGAGATGTATTCTGCTTCGGCTGTGGATAATGCTACATTATTTCACTTCTTGCAGTGCCAAGAGACAAGAGTAGATCCTACGAATTGACATGTTCCACTAGTGCTCTTCCTATCTATTTTGGATCCAGCAAAATCTGAATATGAGTATCCTATTAAATTGCATAAAGAATTTTTTGGGTACCATAATCCTAAGTTAACTGTTCCTAAGAGATATCTTATGATCATTTTTACTGCATTTAAATGTGAAAACTTTGGATTTGATTGAAATCTTGCACACATGCACACACAAAACATAATATCTGGCCTACTTGCAGATAAGTAAAGTAGAGATCCAAGCATACCTCTATATTGCTTTTCATCAACGGGTTGACCGGACTCATCTTTATCAAGGTAGCAACCAGTGCTCATAGGAGTAGCCAAGTGTTTTGAGTTCTCCATTTTGAATTTCTTGATGAGTTCCTTGCAATATTTTGCTTGGTTGACAAAGATCCCATCATTTGTTTGTTTGATTTGTAATCCAAGAAAGTAGTTTAACTCACCCATCATGGACATCTCAAACTCACTTTGCATGTCAATAAAAAACTCCTTGCACAAAGATTCATTAGTAGATCCAAAGATTATATCATCAACATAAATTTGTACCAATAAGATATCATTATCCTTCTTCTTTAGGGATAAGGTGGTATCTACCTTTCCTCGAATGAAATTTTTTTCTAATAGGAATTTACTTAATCTTTCATACCAAGCCCTAGGTGCTTGTTTTAACCCATAAAGTTCTTTCTTTAACCTATAGACATGATCTAATTTTTGTGAGTCTTTAAACCCGGGAGGTTGTTGTACATATACTTCCTCTTGGATTAGACCATTTAAGAAGGCACTCATGACATCCATTTGATATAATTTAAAATTCATAATAGATTCATAGGCTAAAAGCATTCTAATGGCTTCTAATCTAGCTACAGGTGCAAATGTTTCTTCATAGTCTATACCTTCTTATTGGTTGTATCCTTTTGCAACTAGTCTAGCTCTATTTCTAATTACTATACCATTTTCATCTAGTTTATTTCTAAATACCCACTTAGTTCTTATAATGGGGTAGTTATGTTGTTTCTCAACTAGTTCCCAAACATTATTTCTCTTAAATTGATTAAACTCTTCTTACATAGCAACTATCCATTGATAATCTATTATGGCTTCTTTAAAGTTTTTAGGTTCTATCATAGAAACAAATGCCATGTTATTGCATAAATCTTTGAGAGAGTGTCTAGGTTTTACCCCTTTTGAGATATCTCCGATGATATTGTCAAGAGGATGATTTCTTGAGGTTTTCCGTTCTTTGGGAAGATCATCATTTTCTTGGGCTATATCATCTTGAACATCCTCGTTTTCTTCATTTCTTTTCCTTTTTAGATTTGTTTCTTGATTGTGCATATCTTCCAAAGAATCTGCAATATCATCAAGAAATTCCTTTCTCGGAGAGGTAATATTAGTTTCATCAAATGTAACATGTATTGATTCCTCAATTGTCATGGTTCTTTTGTTGTATATCCTAAAGGCTTTGCTATGTAGGGAATAACCAAGGAAGATACCCTCATCTGCCTTAGCATCAAATTTTCCTAGGCTTTCTTTACCAATGTTTAGGACAAAATATTTACATCCAAAAACATGTAAATGAGCAATGTTTGGTTATCTATTGTTAAACAGTTCATATGGGGTTTTCTTAAGAATGGGTCTTATTAAGGATATATTCATAATATAACATTTGGTGTTGACAGCTTCTGCCCAAAAATATTTTGGAAGTGGAGTGTAATTTAAAAGGGTTCTAGCTATTTTTTCTAAAGATCTATTTTTCCTTTCTACTACACCATTTTGTTGGGGTGTCCTAGGTGCAGAAAAGTTGTGTTCTATGCCATGTTCATCACAAAACATTTCAAAATCATTGTTTTCAAATTCACCTATATGATCACTTCTAATGGAGATAATTTTGATATTTTCCTTGTTTTGGATGACTTTGGCAAGTCTTCTAAATGCATGAAATGCATCATGTTGTATGTTGGTTCATTAACAACCATTAGTTAGGTTCTCTTAGACTTTACCAACGTAGTTATTTTCTATTTTCTGTTATAGCATGTAACAGTTAGGTAGTTTTAAGTTGGTTAGGTTGGTTAGGCTTGAAATAGTTCTTCTATTTCTTCTTCTTCATGGCCTAGATCATAAGAGAGAATTTTCTGTAACCAGAGAAAAAAATTCTGCAGAGATTGAATAAAAGTGGTTATTGAGTTATGTGCAGTTTTTTGTTAATTTTTTTTTCCTGCATTTTGCTTATTCTTGTTCATACAAGAAACTCATTCTTTTGTGAAGTAAAATCTGATCTTGGCACAACAAATTGGTGCGATGAGCATGGAGCGATTTTGAGTTCGATTCAAGAAATGGGCTCGCCCAAGTATGAGGTTGAAACATTCACAGGGCAAAATGATTTTGGGTTATGGCGATTGAAGTTGAGAGCTCTTATTGTTCAGCAGGGCCTGGTGGAAGCACTTGATGGAGAAGCCAAACTTGAAAAGATGATGTCTGATGGGGATAAGAAAGCACTACTGCAGAAGGCACACAGTGCAATTATCCTCAGTCTCGAAGACAAGGTGCCGAGGCAAGTCTTTAAGGAAACAATTGCTGTTGGGGTTTCGTCAAAGCTTGAAGGTTTGTACATGACCAAATCTTTAGTTAATCGTCTTTACCTAAAGCAGTCTTTGTATTCGTTTAAAATGCATGAAGATAGATCAATAGGAGAACAATTGGATTTGTTTAATAAACTGATTCTAGATCTTGAAAATATCGATGTCACTATTGATGATGAGGATCAAGCTTTGTTATTGATGTGCTCTTTGCCTAAGAGTTACTCTCATTTCAAAGAGACTTTATTGTTTGGAAGAGACTCTATTTCTCTTGATGAAGTGCAGGCTACTTTGAATTCAAAGGAATTGAATGAAAGAAAGGAAAAGAAGTCATCTACAAGTGGTGAAGGGCTAACAGCAAGAGGCAAGACCTTCAAGAAACATAGTAAATTTGATAAGAAGAAGCAAAAGTCAGAAAATCAGAAGAATGGTGAAGGAAACATCTTCAAAATCAGATGTTATCACTGTAAAAATGAGGGCCATACAAGGAAAGTTTGTCCTGAAAGGCAGAAAAATGGTGGCAGTAACAATAGGAAGAAGGATTCAAGAAATTATGCAATTGTTGGCTTTGAATCTGCAGAGGCATTGATGGTGTCTGAAAAGAATCCAGAAACTAAATGGATAATGGATTCAGGGTGTTCATGGCATATGACACCAAACAGATCATGGTTTGAACAATTTTTTGATAAAGCAGATGGGTTAGTACTCCTTGGAGATAACAAGCCTTGCAAAATTGAAGGAATTGGGTCTATAAGGTTCAAGTTTCATGATGGGGCTGAAAGAATTCTCACAGAGGTCAGATATGTACCTGAGTTGAAGAGAAATTTAATCTCTCTTGGTGAATTTGATAAAGAGGGTATGTGTTCAAGGGTGAAAAAGGACTACTGAATGTAGTTAAAGACTCCATGGTTGTCATGAGGGGAATTATGGAGAATGGCCTCTATTTTGTAGATGGTGAAGTTGTAATTGGCTCTGCAGCCACTGCAACCGGAAGAGTTTTATCAAAAACTGAGTTATGGCACATGAGGTTGGGCCATGTAAGTGAGAAGGGGTTGATTGAATTGGCAAAATAGGAGCTGCATTGTGGGGACAGAATGGAAAGATTAAAGTTCTATGAACATTGTGTCTATGGAAAAGCCTGCAGAGCCTTATTCAATGCTGGACAGCAGAGAACAAAAGGTACCCTTGATTATGTTCATGCTGATCTTGGGGGTCCAACCAAGACTCCCTCTCATTCTAGAGCAAGTTATTTCTTGAGCATTGTGGATGACTACTCAAGGAAGTTGTGGATCTACATTTAGAAAACAAAATATGAAGCTTTTGATAACTTGTTTCTCTCACGTACTCCCACGTAGCCCATATCCTCGTTTCTCTCAACACCGGGTCCCCATCAATCCTCTCAAGCTTCCACAACATCCAAGCAAAACAACATTCAAACCGCACAAGCTATCACAGCCAAGCAAAACAGAGCATAGGCAGAAAACTCTGCCAAAACACCAACCAAATCACAGCTTTTTCTCACTTAAGACCCTAGTAACAATTCCTTCGTTCCGGTTCATTAACCGTTGGATCGACTCGAAAATTTTACTGGAAGTCTATAGTGCATAAGCCTACATTGTGACCGTTGCGATCTACTAGCAAACATCCAGAACTCATTCTGTACTACTCTTTCCACAGCCAACCACACACAAGTATTTCCTGCACCAAGCTAAAATACTGCTGCACCTATTTTGACAGCAAAATTCTGCATAAGTGCAGATTTTGAAAATCACACTTCGCCTCATCCAATCTTGCTCAAATCAAATCCTACAAGTCCCAAATCATGTATCAAACATGTCTAAACCAAAGCCAAGCTTCAAACCACAGCAACACAAAATCTAGGTGTCCAAAACCCCTCAATTCAATGGCTTTTCTAGGTTTGAAAGGTGAAATTTAGAATGAGGTAAATTTGAAGCAAACTCTCACCTCACACAAGTCCATAACATCAATCTAAACTTGCCCAAAACTGGATTTACACCTAAAATTCCACCAAATCAAAATTTGACTCTTCAACACCCAATTTTGCCCTAGAAATGGCTCTTGGTTCACTTTGGTCATTTGTTTTTCTCTCTAGCTCAGCCTAACCTTCCTCACATGTCCTAAATGACATTTCAAGCTAGTATTAACTCACTTTAACCTCCATTTACCACAGAATTCAGACTTAGCCTTCCAACTCTCGAAGTCTCACTCTTTTTCCACTCATAGCATCACATTCTCACTTTCTAACCCTAGGTTAGTTCTACCCTTCATCTCTAACAGTTTTCCATCAGCAATTTCAGCATATAAACATCACAAACATCATCACAAAAACCCTAAAACAGAATGGGTATGTCTAACTCATCCAAACATGGCAATTTCAACAAGTTTTCAGCAAATGCCTTCACAAATAATCATCACACAGCAGAAAACTAACAAAACCACCCATCATATCTCCCAAAACCCCATACCCACGAAATTTAAGAGAGAAAGAAGTCCACCCAAACCTGAAATTTCGAAGTCCCACTCGTAGCCACGCACTTCACGACCCCGAAAATGCTCTCCTTTCGCGATTTGGAGCAGAAATGAGCACCAAAGGTTGAAGCTTTGTTGGGCAACAATGGTGGATGGGAGAAAAGAAGAAGAAGGCTGCGTGAGAGAGAGGGAGAGCTGTCTGAAATTTTGTGGGGCTGAGTGAGGAGAGAGAAAAGCTTTTTGGTCTTAAATAAAAAGGGTTTTCCCTTTTTTCCATTATTTTATTCAAGCTCTGCCACATGTCCCTATTTGATTGGAGCAAAAAGGGCCCACTTTCTCTTTTTGACTGTGACCCATACTCAGTCACAAAAGTGAGAAAAATCTGACCTTTGAAACGCTGAAATCCTGCCTCGGTTTGCATGCCGTTTCTCTGATTCCAGTTTCTCGCGTTTCTCTGCGTCCGTCGGGGCCAGTTTTCGAAAGCAAGCAATATATATATCAAAACGCTCAGAATAAAACCCCGAGCGTGGTTCAGAGGTTGGTTTCGTTAAATTTTAAGTCACACGCAAAACGATGATTTTTAACTAATTAATTAGGAATTAACCCATAACCTCCCAGTTATGGATTTCTCTCCCTTAATTAGTCCAACCCGCATATCTTGCCCCCACTATTCCTATTTCTACCAAGAACATATCTATACATATACACTGAATAATACTTATATATATATATAATCATTCAAAATACATCGTTTCCGTAAACTCCGGGTAGAATTTCCAGGATGTTACAAAGCTCCTCCACGTTTTTGAAAAATGGTTTCCGGGGCTTCCGTAATACTTCCGTAAAATTTCTGAAAACCTTGGGTAAGTATATTCCCCTTAACATTGGTGAAAGGGAAGAGAAAAAAGATGAAAATCAAATTTGAAAACACTTCCGTAAGGCTTCCATAACTTTTCCGTAAAATACGAAAAGGGGGGTGAACTTAGTAATTCGTGTGCGCTTAGAAATCTTCTTCATTAAGTCTCTGGGCGGCAAGCACCTCCCTTTTTTTCTATAAATAGGGGAGGGGGGAGCTGTTTCAAAATGTTCAAGACCCCTTTGGCTATGCATTTCGGCTATTTTGGGCAAAAAACACGTTTTCGTGAAGAAAAATCGAGTCGAAGTGCTTCCGTAACGCTTTCGTAAGCGATTCTGTGGAAATTCTTCATCGTTCTTCGTCGTTCTCGACCGTTCTTCAACATTCATCGTTCGTTCTTCGTTTTCTTTAGTCTTCAACGGGTAAGTACCTCAAACCGAGCTTTTCAATTCATTCTATGAACCCGTGGTGGTCCATATTTTGTTTCATGTATTTTTATTCTCATTTTCATTCGCTTTCTATACCTCCTTTTGACGTGCTTCAGTCATTTATTTAAGTCATT
This sequence comes from Glycine max, assembly GCF_000004515.6. Classification (NCBI taxonomy): domain Eukaryota; kingdom Viridiplantae; phylum Streptophyta; class Magnoliopsida; order Fabales; family Fabaceae; genus Glycine; species Glycine max. Next base: position 24,075,169 of record NC_016091.4, read on the forward strand.
TCTCGCCTAATCTAAAAATAAAATAAATTTCCACCGATCGTTTGAATTGTATCATCCGTTAATTTCGGTTAAGATGAATTCCGACCGTTCGGTCGTGCCGTAACCATGTTGGAAATAAAAAAAGAGGTAAAATAATAATATAATAATAAAAAAATACCCTTTTAGTAAAATAAAGCGAAAAATCAATCGGAAGTTTTCTCTTTGGAATTTCTCATTCTTAATTGAATCGACTAATAACTAAAGTGAAACTAAGGCTAAAATCAACTCGCCTAGTCAAGCTCGTCCACAAAAAATAGGGTTTTGAAAGTTTATCATTTCAGTTTCTTACCAAGTAAAATTGATCATTTTTAAAGGTCCAACACCTTTAAATGATCACCTTTCAAGTAAAAAGAAATCGTGTGATTCACCTTTAAGAAAGAACTACGTAGGTCTGATTTCCTCTTCGATGGAGGGTACGTAGGAGCAAGAGCCCCGCTTTTGTCGACCTCAAAAAATAAAAAGAACTAAAAGTTAAGATAACACAATTTCCACAATTCTGAAAATTAGGCTGTTGTCCTTTGAGACAAACGTAAGAGGTGCTAATACCTTCCTCAAACGTAAATAAAACTCCCGAACTTAGAATTTTCATTTCGACCGGTTTCCTTCGGTTTTTCCGACGTTTCGCACAAATAAACGTTGGTGGCGACTCCGTGCATCTTTCCTCCTTTGGAAAGCGCACCCGTGAGCCTCGCCTTCGCTCGCCCGTGAAAGGGCACGTTGCGACAACTATTTCTTTGATTACAATAGAATATACCTTTATTTTCAATTCATGATACTTAATTATTTTTACAAACAATTGTATTTTGAATGACACTTTTCCAAGTAAAACAGGTTCCCTGAGTTCGATACTCGAATCATTCTGTTTTAATTATTTACTTGACGATCCGGTGCACTTGTCAGTAGATTTCGCACCCACACAAACAAGTAGTATTCCTAGGGGTGGAAACAAGAATTTTGGTGCCTTTGCAAGGGAATCTTCTTTTTATTTAGAAAAGTTTAGTTCAAATTGCAGGTGCTTATTTTTTTTATTCATTGTTTATTTTGTGAAGATTTAGTTACTGCATAATTCATTGTTCTTTGGAATTGGTTAACTGCCATTTTGCATGTAAAGAAGGTCTTTTGCAGGTGTTTTGATTCCCATAGACTTGGAAATTAATGCAACTTGAAGGAAAAGGAATGCAAAAAGAAATAGAGAGTTTTTGCAGGACATTGAGGTAGCAGTAATTCAGGAAGAACCTCTATCTTTTGAGGCATCTTCTAGTTTTCCAAAATAAGGGGAATCTCACACAGTATTAATTGAAGCCAATATCATGGCTGATGATCCAAGATGAGTGACCCTGGAAGATTACTCAAGTACTTTTGTGCCACAATTCTTCACAAGCATTGCGCGGCCAGAGGTACAAGCGCAGAATATAACCTATCCACATTCATTAATTTAGTTGATTTAGAACATTTTGTTTCATGGTCTACCCAATAAAGACCCGTATGCAGATCTAGCTACTTATATTGAGATATGCAATACTGTCATAATAGTTGGTGTGCCTGAGGATGCTGTTTGATTGATCTTGTTTTCATTTTCTTTGTCTGGAGAGGCAAAAAGATGGCTCCATTCATTTAAAGGTTAGTCTTAAGACTTGGGATGAAGTGGTTGAAAAATTCTTGAAGAAATACTTCCCAAAGTCCAAGATTGCTGAAGGAAAAGCTGCCATCTCATCCTTTCATCAATTTCCAGACGAGTCTTTGAGTGAGGATTTGGAAAGATTTCATGGGTTACTAAGAAAGACGCCTACTCATGGATTTTCAGAACCAATCCAGCTCAATATTTTCATTGACAGGTTAAGGCCACAAGCCAAGCAAATTTTAGATGCTTCTGCAGAGGGAAAAATAAAATTGAAGACCCCTGAAGAAGCTATAGAATTGATTGAGAATATGTCTGCTAGTGACCATGCAATCTTGCGTGATAGAGCACACATTCCAACCAAAAGAAGCCTGCTAGAGCTTTCATCATAGGACGCATTGTTGGCACAAAACAAGCTATTGCCCAAGCAACTTGAGGCATTGACAAAAACATTGAGTAAGTTGCCAACCCAATTACATTCTGGACAACCCTCACCCTCTTCTGTTTTGCAGGTTGCAGGTTATGCTATATGTGGTGGAGCTCACAAATCTGGATGTTGTATTTCCACTTGAGATACAGCACATGAAGTGAACTATATGGGGAACCAAATTACATTTTGGACAACCTTCACCTTCTTCTGTTTTGCAGGTTGCAGGTTGTGCTATATGTGGTGGAGCTCACGAATCTGGCTGTTGTATTTCCACTTAAGATACATCACATGAAGTGAACTATATGGGGAACTAGCCAAGATCAAACTTTAATGCAGGTGGGTATTCTGGATTTTCACATGGCCAGCACTATACTCAGCAACAGGGACAGTGGAGAACTCACCCTGGCAATTGACCCAGTGAAAAATAAATAAGCAAGAAGGAAAAGAAGGAAAATGAAAAAGAAAAAGAGAAAGAAAAAGAAAATGAAAAAAATGAGAAAAAGGAAAAAGAAAAAGAGAGAAAATAAGAGAAGAGAAAAAGCAAGAGTGAGTGTGCTAGAGAGAAAAAGAAAGAAGCATCTTCAGCTGAAGGGAGAGAAGTACCATATCCTTTGGTACCTTCTTGGAAGGACAAAGAAAGACATCTAGCTAGATTTCTGGATATTTTCAAGAAGCTAGAAATTACCATGCCCTTTGTAGAAGCTCTACAGCAGATGTCGTTCTATGCTAAATTTCTGAAAGACATGCTAACTAGGAAAAACAAGTACATCCATAGTGACACCATAGTTGTGGAGGGAAACTGCAGCACCGTAATTCATCGTTTCCTTCCACCAAAACATAAAGATCCAGGCAACGTCACTATACCTTGTTCTATAGGTGAAGTTTCTATTGGCAAAGCTCTTATTGATTTGGGAGCCAGTATTAATTTGATGCCACTTTCCATGTGCCGGACACTTGGAGAGTTGGAGATAATGCCGACTAGGATGACTTTACAGTTAGCAGATCGCTCCATCACCAGACCTTATGGAGTGATTGAGGATGTTCTGGTTCGGGTCAAGCATCTTATCTTTCCTGCTGGCTTTGTTGTAATGGACATTGAGGAAGATGCAGATATTCCCTTAATTTTGGGACATCCATTTATGTCTACTGCAAGTTGTGTAGTGGACATGGGGAAGAAAAAGTTAGAAATGGGTATTGAAGACCAATAGATCAGCTTTGATCTATTTAATGAGGAAAGAAAATTGCTGGACCAGAATATTTGTTTACAGGTGAAGGAGTTTGATGAGAAGGTTTTGAAGGAGAGAACCAAGATTGATCCAGGATGACAAAGAACTATGCATCAAGCTAATGACGTTAAAAGAGTGCTTACTAGGAGGCAACCCAGCCCTTTTTAATTTTGTTTTTCTTGCATTCTAGTTCAGTTAGATTGCTTGTGATTGTGTGTTTTCAACATGTTTAGTATTGAAAAAGCGGTTTACAAGTTTTGTGAAGAGATGGACAGAAAAATAACTTAGAAATTTTTTTGTGGTCCACGCGCTAAGTGCAGCCCTCGCGTTAAGCGCCATTTCCTTGACGCGCTAAGCGAGTTGTTGTTCACGCTAAGCGCCTTGACCCGTGATCATTAGCTGGATGGACACGCTAAGCACACCATATGAAACTGCCAAAAATTATAAGGTACTTGCCTTAGGCAGTTACCATTTCACTCTTGTTGTGCATTAAGGGTATTCACTGCATCTGCCCTCACCTTGCTTCATCTCCCTGCATTTGTACACCTTTGCTATTCTTTGCATTCATCTGCACAATCCAAGTAAGTTTCTTTACTTTACTTCAATTTCTTTCTAAGTTTTCAACCTTAGGTTAGATAACTTAGTGATTGTTAGGTAGAATTTTTGTTTATACTTAGTGTTAGGTTAGTTGTTAGTTAGAATAGCTTTAGGGATGTATTGTAGTCATAATGTGCTTTTTTTTATTAGGGTTTGATGGCCCAATAAGGGCCTATAAGAAGGGGTTAGAAGCCCCTAGTTTTCTGGAAATCATGATGAACGCGCTAAGCGCCTTACTGCACTAAGCGACTTCATCGGTTCTGTTGAAGATTCTAGATTTCCAAGATGAACGCGCTAAGCGTGGTTGTGTGCTAAGTGAGTACTGTGAATTAGACACTTAGGATATTTTTTTTTTGTTGGGCGCTAAGTGTGCATGTCACGCTAAGAGCTATTATGTCTCTGTTTTTAAATTTCTTAGAATTGGACTTAGCGAGCCTGCTCGCTAAGCCTGTGTTGTCTAGTATAGTAGTTGCGCTAAGCGCGCCTTGATGCACTAAGCGCTAATCTTTCTATGTTTTAAAAATTTGTGGAATTGCGCTTAGCAAGCCTGCTCGCTAAGCCCATTCCGCAGAAAAAATATTTTTTGTGTTCAAACGCTAAGCGCGTATCTATCGCGCTTAGCGCGTGAGTAGATTTTATAAGGTGTGTGTTGACTCCCCAATGCAGTTACTTTTTGTTTATTTATGTCTCAAGGAAATTTCAATGGGGGTTTACCGGAAAGCGCATCGAATCGTCAAGTATTTAAAATTTAAAACAGATGAATCCGAGTATCGAACACAGGGAACTAATATTAGCCTGAATTAAGTTCAGAATCGAAGCATTGTTGAGAAAACATGTGTCATACCCTAATTTCGTCCGGGGACCTTTGCTTGATGACATGCGACCTTTCTTTGGTCCTTGTGAGGTGCTTGGCATCCATCACTAGGCAATTTGTGAAATTCCAGGACATGCCGAAAAACCAAAAAAATATTGATGCACAATCCGTAAGTTTCCGTGACACACCGGAAATCAAATGGAAGCATCGTTGCATAATTAAGTGAGGTTCCGTAACATTCCGTAAGTCAAAAAGGGGATGATTATGTAATCCGCAAGGTTCCGTAACATTACGGAAAGAAAACAAGTATCGTTACGAAATTCGTAAGTTTCCGTAACTTTACGAAAAAAGAATCACCAAAAAAAGCAGAGGGGGGTGTACTTAGTAAAAATGGGGGTGCAAATAGCATCCAGGCCCACTTGGGCCCTCTAGAATATTCCTCCAGAATATTCCTCCAGAAGGCTGTTGCTTCTGGAGGAAGCAACCTGGCTCGCCTGGGCGAGCTGGGCGGCAACCACCTCCCCTATTTTGCTATAAATAGGGGAGGGAGTGAAGAAGGAAGGGGTTCAGCCCCTTTGGCATTTCTCTCTCTTTCGAATTTGCTTGGGAAAATTGTTTCCGTGAAGAAAATCTAAGCCGAGGCGCTTCCGAAACGTTTCCGTAACGTTTTCCGTGAGGAATCTCGCAAAGGTTTCAACCGTTCTTCGACGTTCTTCATTCGTTCTTCATCGTTCTTCGATCTTCAACGGGTAAGTACCTCGAACCAAGCTTTTCGATTCATTCTATGCACCCATGGTGGTCCACATTGTGTTTCGTGCATTTTTATTCTCGTTTTGTTTACTTTTTATACTCCCTGTTGACGTGCTTAAGCCATTTTACTTAAGTCATTTTTCGCTTAACTTAAAAATAAAATCAATTTCCACCGAACGTTTGAATTGTATTATCCGTTAACTTCGGTTAAAATGAATTCCGACCGTTCGGTCGTGCCGTAACCACGTTGGAAATCAAAAAGAGGTAAAAAATAATATAATAATCAAAAAAACATCTTTTAGTAAAATAAAGCGGAAAATCAATCGGACGTTTTTCTCTTTGGGATTTCTCATTCTTAATCGAATTGATTAATAACTAATGTGAAACTAAGGCTAAAATCAACTCGCCTAGTCAAGCTCGTCCACAAAAATAGGCTTTTGAAGTTTGTCATTTTAATTTCTCACTAAGTAAAATGGATCATTTTTAAGGTCCAGCGCCTTAAAATAATCACCACTTAAGTAAAAAGAATCACTTGATAAGAAAGAACTACGTAGGTCTGATTTCCTCATCACAAATTGAGGAATACGTAGGAGCAAAGGGAAACACCCTTGTCGACCACAAAAAAGAGAAAAATATAAAAAGGGTATAAAGGATATAAGGACATAAAAGGGAACGTAAAAATCAAAGTCATGTTTGCATATTCGATTAAAGGCTGACGTCCCTTGGGACGGACGTGTGGGGTGCTAATACCTTCCCCGTGCGTAAATACAACTCCCGAACCTTTCACTTAAAAAGTTCGTAGATCGCGTCTTTTCCGGTTTTTCCGACGTGTTCCTCAAATAAACGTTGGTGGCGACTCCGCGCGTATTCCTTTCGTGGAACACGCATCCCGCGAGTCTCGCGTCGCGCTCCCGCCGAAGGGTAGGTTGCGACAGTTGGCGACTCCACTGGGGAATGTTTTTTTAGAGAGTTAGGCCATTTAATCTTGTGCAATGTTTTATCATGACTTTCTCCTTTGTTGGTTTCCCTTTATTTGTTTTATGTTCTTGTGTATATAAACTATTTGTTGCTTTTAGTGTGTTTTAGAATGTATGCATGAGGTAAATATTTATTCATTTGATGCACACAAACACTAACACTATTTGCACACACTGTGAGTGAAAAAGGGCCCTATACCCGGGTTCATGGGAACATAAGGAGTGGAGGTGAATCTGTGATCATGCTAGGTCTCCGACTTGCTTGATTACAGTGAACCCTCATCTAGAGCTTTTCTCTTTGAAAACTTATTGTTGCTAGTAGTCCCTACTGCTGCAATATGTTCTTCGAAGGGGATGATACCTCTAGAAACCATCAAGAGAGATATGACTACCTTGGGGATTATTGCTAAAAGCCTAGTAGATTCTCTCCCTTATAGGTCCCTTAAATAGGGGCACGGAGCAAACACGCTGCGTGCCATTTTTCACACTGCCATGCATGAGTATCATATACCCTTTTGCTTATGTTCGGTAAATATTGTCATACTGTGTACATTCCCGCATTGTGTCTTTTGCATAGGCATTGCATATGGGTTCTGTCTTGATCCCTACTGTAAACAAACCAACGGAGGGTTCGTGTCGCCTTCTTAAAAACGTGCGTTGGGGCATTTTGCTACCCCTAGACATCGTATCTAAGAAGGGGACAAATTCCCCGGACCCCCGCATTCCTAGATTGCATCTGTGTCATATGCATTCCATCATGCATTCATCCATCCCACCCATGAGATATCGGAGTTTTGATTTGCACCAGCTTTTGTCTCACTTTAGTAAGCATGGGAACAAATCAAACCGGCAAGAGGTTCTACCAAGTCAAGGTCAAAAGCCTAGATACCACCAGCATCAAGGAATTAGGGCGGTTGATGGAACCCCTCCAAATGCAAGCCTTCCGCAAGACTTACGGAAAGATCTTAGAGTTAACCATAGCAGAGGTGTCCATAGAAGCCATTGTATCACTTACCCAATACTACGACCAGCCTTTGAGGTGCTTCACATTCGGAGACTTCCAATTAGTACCAACCATTGAAGAATTTGAGGAAATTCTAGGATGTCCTCTCGGGGGAAGAAAACCATATCTTTCCTCCGGGTGTCTCCCCTCTTTGAGCAGAATTGCAACTGTGGTCAAGGATTCAGCAAGAGGTTTGGACTGCATAAAACAGACTCGGAACGGCATAGCGGGCCTACCACAGAGGTACCTAGAAGACAAGGCGAGGGGTATGGCCAATCAAGGAGACTGGGTCCCGTTTATGGATGTGTTAGCTTTGCTAATTTTTGGGGTCGTCCTCTTTCCAAACGTGGATGGTTTGGTAGACCTGGCAGCAATCGACGCTTTCCTTGCCTACCACCATAGCAAGGAAAGTCCGGTGGTAGCTGTCTTGGCAGATCTATTGGACACATTTGACCGAAGGTGCGAAAAGAGTAGCGCACGGATCATCTGTTGCTTACCCGCCCTCTGTGTTTGGTTGGTTTCGCACTTGTTCCGACAAGACACAAGACATCCATGTCCGCTCCTGAGCCATCGCTCGTGTACTGAAAAGAGGAGAATAGATTGGGACCAGCTCTTGGCCGAGATAGGAGGTAGAACAATCAGTTGGTTCCCCCGATGGAAGGAAGGAAAAGAAGGAGTCCTTTTCTCATGTGGAGGATACCCAAACATTCCGCTGGTAGGAACGAGGGGTTGTATTAACTACAATCCCGCGCTCGCTATAAGACAACTAGGGTACCCCATGAGGGGAGCACCGACGGAAGAAAGCATGTCTCCTTTCCTTGTGAGGGATCTTGGTGCACAAAGTTCCAAGACTATACAAAGAATCCATAAGGCATGGGAAACCCCGTTAAGGAAAGATCAAGAGCTTAGAGGCATTCGTAATGGCATCATTGGTGGGTACCACGAATGGCTGAAAGTTCATATACGAGGTTTAGGTTGGCTCGCCAAGTTAAAAGTCGTCAGCGAAGAGAGTTTTGAAGCACCGGAAGAGGACGAAGAAGTCCAAACTCTCAAAAGCGAGTTAGGAAAAGCAAAACTTGCCAAGGAGAAGTTCAAGTTGGCCGCTACACACGTTCGGAAGGAGTATGCTGGGTTACGGGAAGAGAATGCAATTACCGCAAGAGCCCTTGAACAAGAGACCAAGAGGGCTCGCAAGGAAGAGTATGGCCGGAACAAATTTCGCGGAGCTCTATGGGGTAGCAATAGTGAACTCAAGTTGCGAAGGGAAGAAAGAGACCAGTCGCGAGCACATAGCATGGTTCTGAAAGAGGAGTTAATTGCTTATTCAAGGTCCAAAAGAAGCTTGTCTCAGCGTTTATGCGAGACGGAGACCAACATGCTAGCTATCATCGCCAAGTACCAAGAAGAGTTAGGTCTAGCCACGGCCCACGAGCATAGAATCGCGGATGAGTATGCTCAAGTATATGCGGAAAAAGAGGCTAGAGGAAGGGTGATCGACTCTTTACACCAAGAGGCAACCATGTGGATGGACCGGTTTGCTCTTACCTTGAACGGGAGTCAAGAACTTCCCCGCTTGTTAGCCAAGGCCAAGGCGATGGCAGACACCTACTCCACCCCCGAAGAGATTCATGGGCTTCTCGGCTATTGTCAGCATATGATAGACTTAATGGCCCACATAATTAGAAATCGTTAGGAAACTTGTATGGTCTCTCAGACCTTGACTGGATACGACTTCCTTTTTGAAATAAAATGAGTTGGTCCCATGTTTCTACTCCAAAAAGCTTGTGCAAATCAAATCACTCCTACATTTCATCTCTAGCATGCATTTTCTTTCTTTACCCACTCCTCACGTTTGGTTTTTTTAGGGAAAAAACACCATAACTAAACGCGCCGCAAGGGATCCCTATCGCACCAGATCCAAATCTAGAACGATGGGTGATCAAGAGGAGACGCAGGAACAGATGAAAGCCGACATGTCGGCTCTGAAAGAACAAATGGCCTCCATGATGGAGGCCATGTTAAGTATGAAGCAGCTCATAGAGAAGAACACGGCCACCGCCGCCGCTGTCAGTTCGGCTGCCGAAGCAGACCCGACTCTCTTGGCAACTACGCACCATCCTCCCTCAAACATAGTAGGACGGGGAAGGGACACACTGGGGCACGATGGCAGCCCTCACCTGGGATACAACCGAGCGGCTTACCCTTATGGATTGCCGCCCAACTATTCACCACCCATCTTGCAAGAAGATGCGGGCCACATTGCCTCTCCCGTCCATGAAAGAGAGCCTCCTCAGCAGCCCGACGAAGTCCATAAAGACCCTCAAGATTATGCTCGAAGGGATGTCGAGTTCTATCCCCCGATCCCCGAAGGGCCGGCACCAGGCACGTTGCCTCAACCCAACATCGCAGCATCGCCAATAGTTTTGTCCATGGAAGGGCCGCCCCCGGCAACTGAAGAAAGGAGGAAGCTCGATCTCCTTGAGGAAAGATTGAGGGCTGTGGAAGGATTTGGGGACTATCCGTTTGCAGACATGACGGATCTTTGCTTAGTACCCGATGTTGTTATTCCCCCGAAGTTCAAAGTGCCGGACTTCGACAAGTATAAAGGAACGACTTGTCCCAAAAACCATCTCAAAATGTACTGCCGTAAGATGGGCGCCCACTCTAAAGATGAAAAGCTGTTGATACACTTCTTTCAGGATAGCTTGGCCGGAGCTGCGGTAGTGTGGTACACTAATTTGGAAGCTTCCCGTATCCGTACTTGGAAGGATCTGATTACCGCCTTCCTAAGGCAGTATCAGTAAAATTCTGATATGGCTCCTAACCGTACTCAACTGCAGAATATGTTCAAGAAAGAGGGTGAAACCTTTAAAGAATATGCGCAGCGATGAAGGGATTTGGCGGCACAAGTAGCTCCTCCCATGGTTGAGAGAGAGATGATCACCATGATGGTAGACACTCTGCCAGTGTTCTACTATGAGAAGCTAGTGGGTTACATGCCGTCCAGCTTTGCGGATCTGGTGTTTGCCGGGGAAAGAATCGAGGTTGGATTGAAAAGAGGAAAGTTTGATTACGTTTCCTCCACAAACGCGAATGCCAAAAGAATCGGGGCAACAGGGGCAAAAAGGAAGGAAGGAGATGCCCATGCCGTCTCTTCAACACCCGCGTGGGTCAAACCCCAGCAAACACCTCATGGTACCCATCAGTACGCGCAACATCACCCAAGCTTCTCGGCTCATGCTGGGAACGCCTCTAGTTCAACACCCGTGCAGCCTAAGGCACCCACCCAGAGGGAAGCTCCCCAAGTTCCAACTCCGAACACGACTCGACCGGCCGATAATTCCAACACGACAAGGAACTTCCCTCCGAGGCCATTGCCGGAATTCACCCCGCTCCCAATGACATACGAAGATCTTCTACCATCCCTCATCGCCAATCATTTGGCCGTGGTAACTCCCGGAAGGGTCCTCGAACCCCCTTTCCCGAAGTGGTATGACCCTAACGCAACTTGCAAGTACCATGGGGGTGTCCCGGGGCATTCCGTCGAGAAATGCTTGGCCCTTAAATACAAGGTCCAACATTTAATGGATGCCGGATGGCTGACTTTCCAAGAGGATCGGCCCAATGTGAGAACCAACCCACTCGCCAATCATGGAGGGGGAGCGGTTAATGCAGTTGAGTCCGATAGGCCGCACAGGTCTAAACCTTTAAGGGATGTGGCAACCCCTAGGAGGTTTATCTTTGAGGCCCTACAAAAAGGAGGTGTGATTCCCCATAATGGGTGTAAGGAGGATTCCTGTCTGCTACACTCCGGCGAGATGCATGACATGGAGACGTGTTTGGAAGTAGAGGAATTATTACAGCGGATGATAGATCAAGGTCGACTGGAAGTCAGCATTGAAGGAAAAGAAGAGCAGCATATATGCATGCAATCTACGGAGGGGAGCGGTGTTGTGAAGCCCAAACCCTTGGTGATATACTTCACTAAAAGCGCAGCTTCGCAAAAGCCCGGACACCCTTTAATAGCCAAACCTGTTCCTTTCCCGTACCAAAATAGCCACGCGGTTCTGTGGAGATATACACCTCCGGGGAAGAAGGAAGAAGAAGTCACTGACGTCAGCTCGCTGTCAGCTAAAGTAACAAATATCACGGGACTGAGTGGTGTGACCCGTAGTGGTCGTGTGTTCGCACCTCCGGACCTACCAGTCCAACCCGCCGACGTCAAGGGAAAAGGAAAAGTGGTGGAGGAACAAGATGGCGAAGCACCCCACGCTTCGAATAAAGATATTCCAGCAAAGGGGCCCCCGGAGAAAAAGGAGGGTAGAAAGGAGGTGTCGCTAGAGGAAGCTAGCGAATTCCTTCGGATAATTCAGCAGAGCGAATTCAAGGTTATCGAACAGCTCAACAAAACCCCGGCTAGGGTCTCGCTGTTGGAGTTACTTATGAGCTTCGAGCCTCATCGGGCTCTGCTAGTAAAAGTTCTGAACGAGGCTCACGTGGCCCAAGATATCTCGGTAGAAGGTTTCGGAGGGCTGGTCAACAATATCACTGCCAACAACTATCTTGCCTTCGCCGAAGAAGAAATCCCCGCCGAGGGGAGAGGGCATAATAAGGCCTTACACGTATCAGTCAAGTGTATGGACCATATCGTAGCCAAGGTGCTCATCGATAATGGTTCCAGTTTAAACGTGATGCCTAAGAGCACTTTGGAGAAGTTACCATTCAATGCTTCCCACTTAAAACCAAGTTCAATGGTGGTTCGGGCCTTCGACGGCACTCGCCGAGAGGTTAGGGGAGAGATCGATCTCCCAGTACAAATAGGCCCTCACACCTGTCAAGTCACCTTCCAAATAATGGATATTAACCCCCCTACAGCTGCCTGTTGGGGCGCCCGTGGATTCACTCAGTGGGAGTTGTGCCTTCTACACTCCACCAAAAGCTGAAATTCGTAGTGGAGGGGCACTTGGTCATCGTGTCAGGCGAGGAAGATATCTTGGTAAGCTGCCCATCCTCCATGCCTTATGTGGAAGCCGCAGAAGAATCGTTAGAAACTGCTTTCCAGTCTTTTGAGGTGGTCAGCATTTCCTCCGTGGACTCCCTCTTTGGGCAGCCTTGTCTGTCCGATGCAGCAGTAATGATGGCCCGAGTTATGTTGGGGAACGTTTATGAACCCGGGATGGGTTTAGGCAAAAACAACGGCGGCATAACTAGCCTGATAGATACCCAAGGAAATCGTGGGAAGTATGGTTTAGGCTATAAGCCCACTCAGGCGGACATGAAAAGAAGCATCGCGGGAAGGAAGAACAGTGGTCAAAGCTCGCGTTGGAGACAAGAAAGTGAAGGAAGCCCGCCCTGCTACATAAGTAGAAGCTTTATAAGCGCGGGTCTGGGAGACAAAGGTCAAGCGTTCGCGATATGCGAGGATGATATTCCGAGTACTTTGGATTTGATACGACCATGCCCTCCTGATTTCCAGCTGGGAAATTGGCGAGTGGAGGAACGCCCCGGCATTTACGCAACGAGCATAATGTAAACCTTTACGGTTTTAAAAGCTCTATAGTTGGGCCTAGGCTTTAGAGTTTTTCCTTTTGTTAAGGCTTTGTGTCTTTTGTTTTTGAATTTATAATACAAGGATCTTTCTTCATCTGTTCCTGGTCTCTACCCATTCTCATTCATTTGCATGTTTACTTCTTTTTCTGAAACGGCAGATCCGATGACGAGTCCCCCGAAGGTACTAATACCTGGGACCCGCCTATCGACTTCGAGCGAGAAATGAATCAAACGGAAGATGAAGGAGATGAGGATGTGGGACTTCCCCCAGAACTAGAAAGAATGGTCGCCCATGAGGACCAAGGAACGGGGCCTCATCAAGAAGAAACAGAGCTAGTAGACTTAGGAATTGGCAGTGGAAAGAGGGAAGTAAAGATAGGTACAGGTATTACCGCACCTATCCGTGAAGAATTAATAATCCTGCTAAAAGACTACCAAGACATCTTTGCTTGGTCATACCAAGATATGCCCGGTTTGAGTTCTGACATTGTACAGCACCGATTACCTCTAAATCCCGAGTGTTCCCCGGTAAAACAGAAACTGAGAAGGATGAAGCCCGAAACCTCCTTGAAAATAAAAGAAGAAGTGAAGAAGCAATTTGACGCTGGATTTCTGGCCGTCGCTTGGTATCCAGAATGGGTTGCCAACATCGTACCAGTTCCTAAGAAAGATGGGAAAGTACGAATGTGTGTGGATTATCGGGACCTGAATCGGGCCAGTCCCAAGGACAATTTTCCTTTACCACACATTGATATCCTCATAGATAACACGACCAATTTCGCTTTATTTTCCTTCATGGACGGTTTCTCTGGTTACAATCAGATAAAGATGGCGCCCGAGGATATGGAAAAGACTACTTTCGTCACCCTGTGGGGAACGTTCTGTTACACGGTGATGTCCTTTGGACTCAAGAATGCCGGGGCAACTTATCAACGGGCCATGGTAGCTTTGTTCCATGATATGATGCATCAAGAGATCGAGGTCTACGTGGACGACATAATTGCTAAATCTAAATCCGAGGAAGAACACCTTGTCAACCTGCGGAAGTTGTTCGAAAGGCTTAAGAAATATCAATTAAGGTTGAACCCCGCTAAGTGTACCTTTGGGGTCAAATCAGGGAAATTGCTTGGTTTCATTGTAAGCCAGAAAGGGATAGAGGTAGACCCCGAAAAGGTGAAGGCTATCCTTGAGATGCCAGAACCCCGTACAGAGAGGCAAGTCCGAGGTTTCCTGGGGCGCTTGAATTATATTGCCAGATTCATATCGCAGCTCACCGCCATTTGTGAGCCATTGTTTAAACTCTTGCGCAAAAACCAAACTGATCGGTGGAATGAGGATTGCCAAGAGGCTTTTGGAAGGATCAAAAAGTGCCTAATGAATCCTCCCGTGCTTATGCCACCAGTACCTGGAAGGCCTCTCATTTTGTACATGACAATCTTGGACGAGTCAATGGGGTGTATGCTGGGGCAACATGACGAATCCGGGAAGAAAGAGCGCGCTGTTTACTACCTAAGTAAGAAGTTCACGACCTGTGAGATGAATTACTCCTTGCTCGAAAGAACGTGTTGTGCTTTAGTATGGGCATCCCATCGCCTAAGGCAGTACATGCTGAGCCATACTACCTGGTTGATATCCAAAATGGACCCCGTTAAGTACATCTTTGAAAAGCCAGCTCTCACAGGACGAATCGCCCGGTGGCAAGTCTTGCTATCTGAGTTTGATATAGTCTACGTCACCCAAAAGGCGATAAAAGGAAGCGCTTTGGCAGATTATTTGGCTCAACAGCCTCTTAACGACTACCAGCCCATGCATCCGGAGTTCCCGGATGAGGACATCATGGCCTTGTTCGAGGAAAAGTTGGACGAAGATCGGGACAAATGGACTGTATGGTTTGACGGAGCTTCAAACATTCTAGGTCATGGCGTTGGGGCAGTGTTGGTTTCTCCGGACAATCAATGTGTACCTTTCACAGCCAGGCTAGGATTCGACTGCACCAACAACATGGCCGAATATGAAGCATGTGCCCTAGCTGTCCAGGCAGCAATTGACTCCAATGTCAAACTACTCAAGGTGTACGGCGACTCAGCGTTGGTAATCCATCAGCTGAGAGGGGAATGGGAAACTAGAGATCCCAAGCTCATACCCTACAAAGCCTATATCAAGGAATTGGCTAAGACCTTCGATGAGATCTCCTTCCATCATGTTCCCCGCGAGGAAAATCAAATGGCGGACGCACTTGCTACGTTGGCGTCTATGTTCCAGCTAACACCGCACGGGGATCTACCCTACATTGAATTTTGGTGTCGTGGCAAACCCGCACATTGTTGCCAAGTGGAAGAGGAACGGGACGGAAAGCCTTGGTATTTCGACATCAAGCGATATGTCGTAAGCAAAGAATACCCGCCAGAGATTGCCGACAACGATAAAAGGACATTGAGGAGGTTGGCAGCCGGTTTCTTCATGAGCGGAAGCATACTGTATAAAAGAAATCACGACATGACACTCCTGCGGTGTGTGGATGCCAAGGAGGCAAATCACATGATCGAAGAAGTCCATGAGGGCTCGTTTGGAACGCACGCCAACGGGCATGCTATGGCCAGGAAGATCTTAAGAGCAGGTTATTACTAGCTTACTATGGAAAGTGATTGTTGTGTCCATGTGAGGAAGTGCCACAAATGTCAAGCATTCGCAGATAATGTCAATGCCCCACCACATCCTCTGAATCTCATGTCCGCCCCTTGGCCTTTCTCCATGTGGGGAATAGATGTCATCGGGGCCATTGAGCCCAAGGCCTCGAATGGTCATCGCTTCATCCTCGTAGCGATAGATTATTTCACCAAGTGGGTCGAGGCGGATTCATATACCAATGTCACGAGGAATGTGGTGGTCAGGTTCATTAAGAAAGAGATCATCTGCCGATATGGTTTGCCAAGGAAGATTATCACGGACAACGGCACCAACCTGAATAATAAGATGATGGCAGAAATGTGCGAGGAGTTTAAAATCCAGCATCACAATTCCACGCCCTACCGCCCAAAGATGAATGGAGCCGTGGAAGCGGCCAATAAGAATATCAAAAAGATTATCCAAAAGATGACCGTGTCATACAAGGATTGGCACGAGATGCTCCCATTCGCGTTACACGGTTACCGGACTTCAGTGCGAACGTCAACTGGGGCAACGCCGTTCTCATTGGTATATGGGATGGAGGCTGTGTTACCGTTTGAGGTAGAAGTCCCGTCATTAAGGATCTTGGCAGAATCCGGATTAAAGGAATCCGAGTGGGCTCAAACACGCTACGATTAGCTCAACCTCATTGAGGGTAAGCGCTTAACGGCCATGAGTCATGGGCGCTTATACCAACAAAGAATGAAGAGTGCATTCGACAAGAAAGTACGCTTACGCAAGTTCCATGAGGGAGACCTTGTGCTAAAGAAAATGTCCCATGCTGTCAAGGACCATCGAGGGAAATGGGCCCCGAACTACGAAGGGCCTTTTGTTGTGAAGAGGGCTTTTTCCGGAGGAGCCCTGGTGCTTACCAACATGGATGGCGAAGAGCTACCTTCACCCGTGAACTCTGATGTCGTCAAACAATATTATGCTTAGAAGCTGGGGCAATTAAGGATGTCGCTGCATGTTCTTTATCTTTATGCGTTTTCTGGATTTCACCCAGGGATTTCTTGTCTGTTGTATCTCTCGTTACAATCTTTCAAAGAAATGAACGTGGATTCGAGGCTTTTAGTCCTCACGTTAGTTTCACACCTTGCGTTAATCTGTGATCACCTGAGCCCTTCCGCTCAGTTCATGGGATCCCCCAAGCGCTTAATTAGAATTGAACCTGAACCAACTTTCCCTAAATTTGCTGCGTTTGAAAACATTCATACATACGCATACGCATACGCATGCATATTGTTGTGGTAAAAAAAAAAAAAAAAAAACAGGGGCAGGATCATCTTGGGCTACCTTCTGGGGGTAGAGACAAAACATGAACGGCAGAAACCAATCAAGGTAAGATAATGACGCTGTCAAGATTGGCCATACCTGGTTGTTTATTACTTGCAGGTACTTAAGGACGGATGCAAGTAGGGATGGGGTCACGACCGACTGATCGTTGCCCCTTCTCTGCGCGAGACAAGCAGAGAATGTCGCTGCGAGGCAGCCACGTATCCTTTGTATTTTGCAGCTTTCTTTTACTATTTGTAAGAATAAGTAATCAACACCTAATTCTAACCTAAGTAAGTTCAAGTTAGGCAAGATGCTAATCCATGAGAAGGGAGGGGACATGGTTAATGTTCCCCTCAAAAAAAAAAATAAAAAAAAATAAAAAAAAAAAAATAAAAAAAAAATGTGCAGATTAGCTCGCCTGGGCGAGCTGGGCTCGCCTGGGCGAGCCACCCCTACACCAAATTATAAGAATGACGAAAGGGGGGGTGTTTTTACATTCAAAAACTTCTTTTCCCCCCTTTCAAAAGCCATACCCACGGGATTGACGAGTTTGCAGCCCTAGGGTCATCCTTTTTCGCATTTTTTGATTCCGTTTTGCACTTTTGTTCATCACTAACAAGTAAGTGTTCCATCCCTAAGCTTTCTAGCTTTTCATTGGTGTATTTTGATCTCCTTTTGGTGCTCTAAATTGTGGGAGTGTGCTCAAATATATAGGGCAATTTTGGTTTGTTTTCTTGCTTGATTAGGTTGAATTAGGGGTGTGTATGGGAGGGCCCTAGGCCTATAATGCATTTTTGAACAATGGGACATGCCACATTGTCCCCGTTCTCTTGCTATTGACGCCTAAACGCGCGCCCACCAAGTGTTTGGCGAAATGCCTCAATGGCATTAGCGCATGACTTTTGTAAGGAAACAATCCATGGGGCATTTTTGGTTTGTACATATTTTCTATTTTTTGGAATATGTATTCATTCCCGAAAAAGGCTAGAGTAATTGCCCCACATATATCCTAGGCCTAGAAACTAAAATTTTATGCAAAAAGAACACAAAAGGAGGTGCATATTGGGTAAAGTTACCCTTTTTGGCCAGCAATCAGCTATGGGCCGCACTACAATATTTTCCCTACGCCTAGATGTTTAGGAATTTTGCTCGTCATGAATGTGTAGGTTTAGAATAGGTAGCAAGATACCTTTGGCAATTTACACTTTGGGTATGATAGCAAAATACTTGGATGTATGTATATATAATTTTTGGTAGTCAAAATGTCTCACAAAAAATATATATAAATATGTTGCATGTTATGTGAAGAAAACATATTACAAAAAAATATATACCTTCTAATTTGAATACAATTTTAGTCAGCAAAGGAAAATATGCTTAAATTTGCATGTGGCTTTAGGTAGCAAAAACTTGAAAAAAAAAAGCATGAAATGTAGCACCTTATTGTGTAGGTAGTCAAGATTCATCGTGAAGTTTGTATATGTAGGGGTATTAGAAATACCAAGATGAGCGCATGTGCAGTTTTTGGTACCCCAAAATGCTTTGAGTATGCATGTATGTAAATTCAGCCAAGGAGGCGTGTGTGATGTAAATAACAAATACACCTTGGATGTACATGTAAATAATCTAGGTAATGAAGCTACCTTGATTGTATATGGGTGCATTTTTCTTAGTTGATAGGATGTCTTGTGCAAGTGAACGTTCATAAGGAAATATGTGCATAAGCTCGCTCTAAATTTACATTGATGTTTGTATTTATGGGAGGAGGTTGTATGCCATTTTTGTTTTAAGAGTAGTGTCCCACTGGTGAAACTAACTTTCCAAATTTTTGCCTTCGCAGGAAATGGCCCCGAGGAAGCTTGCCTCAAAGAGGTCCAGGAAGGACAAGGCAGCCAAAGGAACTAGTTCCGCTCCGGAGTATGACAGTCACCGCTTTAGGAGCGCTGTACACCAGCAGCGCTTCGAGGCCATCAAGGGATGGTCGTTTCTCCGGGAGCGATGCGTCCAGCTCAGGGACGACGAGTATACTGATTTCCAGGAGGAAATAGGGCGCCGGCGGTGGGCATCACTGGTTACTCCCATGGCCAAGTTTGATCCAAAAATAGTCCTTGAGTTTTATGCCAATGCTTGGCCAACAGAGGAGGGCGTGCGTGACATGAGATCCTGGGTAAGGGGTCAGTGGATCCCGTTTGATGCCGACGCTATCGGCCAACTCCTAGGATATCCGTTGGTGTTGGAAGAGGGCCAGGAATGTGAGTATGGCCAGAGGAGGAACCGGTCTGATGAGTTCGATGAGGAGGCCATCGCCCAGCTGCTATGTATACCGGGGCAGGATTTTGCCCGGACTGCTGCAAGGAGGCGGGTGCGAATCATGCGCACCAACATGACCACCCTGACCCAGATATGGATGACGTTGCTCCTCAGCAACATCCTGCCCACCGATCATAATTCCGACCTTCCCATGCCGAAGTGTCAGCTGGTGTACGCCATCCTGACACGGATGAGCATCCATGTGGCTCAGTTGATCGCTGATGCCATCTATATTTTTGCAGGTATGGCGCCCACTAGGCACCCTTTGGACCCAGATAAGTCCAACAGGGCCCTGGGATTCCCCGCACTGATCACAGGACTCTGCCAGTCGTTCGGGGTCCCCGTTGCACCTACCAAGGTGATTCGGCTGCCCAGGCCGCAGGCGCGCCCCAGGCTCAGGGTAATGCTCCACAGGCCGCAGGCGCGCCCCCACCACCTCATCAGGCTGGCCAGGCCGGGGCATTTGACATGGAGCAGTATTTACGGCATTTGGTTCGCCAGCAGGCGGCCAACCACCGAGCACATGTACGGACCCATGATTGTCTGTACCAGATGAGCCTTAGCATGCAGAGCCAGGGCTTCGCTTCTTTTTCATGCCCTACTCCAGACCAGTTCAGGGCAGAGGTTGCATGGCCCGGAGATTGGCCCGAGGCCCAAGCAGGTGAGGCACCCCCAGAAGCTCCCGGCGACGGAGAAGAGGCCCACGAGGATGAGGAGATGGCCGATTTGCTTGACTTCTTGGGAGGGAGTGGAGATACGTGACTGGGAGATCCCCAGATTCATGTTTTCTTTCATATTTCTTTTGTCATTTTTATTCTATGTTATTGTTTTGACTTGAGAGACTAATGTTTGTTTTTGTTGTTTCGATTGTCATTTGTACAGCGCATACGTTTTTGTTTAGATTGTTGCGTTAGTATTTATATATCATTACTATTGATGATGTTTGGAATTTTGGAACCGTGTAGAGTTCTTCGTTTAGGAACATCGTCCAAAGAATATATGTGTAAAACAAACAAAAAAAAAATCATGATAAAAATAAAAATAGAAAAGAAAAAAATGAAATGAATGAAATGGAAAAGAGAACAAAAAGGAAAAGAAGAAAGCAAGTAAGGAAAAAGGTGGAAAAAGAGAAAATAAGAGAGCAAATAAGAAAAAAGAAGAGGGCAAGTAAAGAAAAAGAGAGCAAATAAGAAAAAAGAAGAAGGCAAGTAAGGAAAAAGGTGGAAAAAGAGAAAATAAGTTGTCTAGCTAAAAACCGACATGCTTTTGAAAAGAGATGACTTCCAACTTTTCTTCGAAAAAATTCATTGATCATAACCGATTTTTGAAGAGAAAAAAACGTGTCTACACCTGAAGGGTGAATGCTGTGAAATTTCCCCGGTACGCCCGAAATGGACCCGGATGAATGCACAAATTGATAAAAGAACATATTTTGGAAACATTGGGTTGATTTAAAATAGAGGAAATGAATCCTGAGCCCTAGCATCACATGACCATAAAAGTTTGACACTTGAGTGTCCACATAGGTGCATGCATGACCAGTTTTGCATGAAGTTTCTAAATCATCATTTTTGCATTTGTGTCATGGAAATAATGTGGGGCATCCCTTTTATCCTTGAACTAAACCAAACCCCGACATGTATCATGTCTAGCCATTCTACAAACCTTGAGCCAAAATCCTGACTCATCATAAACCTTGACCCAGGGTGAGAATGTCAATCCTTACCCTCGGAAGCAAAAAAGAAAAAAAGAAGGAAAATTTCCAATCAAAGAGAAAGCAAAAAAAGAAAAGAAAGGAAATTCCCAATCAAAGAGTGGGAGAAAGCAAAAAAAAAAAAAAAGAAAAGAAAGAAAGTTCCCAATCAAAGAATGGGAGAAAGAAAAAAGAGAAAAGAAGGAAAGAAAGCCCCTGATCGAGGATCAAAGGAAAAACAGAAGAAATATGCCAAGAGGTCTTTGGACCGGACAATATCTGAACAATACAGAATTGTCACCAAATGAACGAAAAAAGAAGGAAAGGGAACCACGACCTAAAATAGTCTTCTCCCTTTGATTACCAACCAAAATCCCGTGCGCTAGCGACCTTTTTTTTCTCTCGCCCCGCACTAAACAAAAAAAACAGAAAAAGAAAAAAAGCCAGAAAAATCAAAAGCCAAAAACACACAAAAGCCGAAAGAAGAAACCACCAAAAGAACCCATTCCCAAGGGAAGTCCTATTTGATCCATGATCACGCATGTAATTTTTGATTTGATAGGAAATAATTTGCAAAGTCAAGTCATGACATATCTATGGTTCGGAATTAGGATGAAACACTTACCTGTGCGAGATTGATACACTTTGAGTGGATTTCTTCTATTTTTGTCGAACCCAGTGTTTCCTCTAAATGGTCATTTAGAAACGAAATGCTAACATCCAAAATTTCATTTATGGTTATAGGAGATTTCATCAGCAGACTCTCCTTCCCCGGTAGACGCATTGTTTTTCACTCAAAAAAGCATATGCTGCTCTAAATCAGTTGGAATATTCGTCTCTTTGCTAAAGCATGTTTGCATTTTAGTGGAGAAAACACCGAGACCAAGTTTGGTCATTCTGCACCCTTTTACCTTACGGTTATCCGCACCCTTTTGTCATCCAGAGGCGGCGGGCCCGATGACAAGCAGAGACCAAGTTTGGTCATTCTGCACCCTTGTATCATCCAGAGGCGGCGGGCCCGCGGAGACACCTTATGGTTATCCGCACCTCGTCATTCAGTGACCCCAAGTGTGATTGACGAGTAGAGACCGATATGGTCATCTGCGCCCTTTCCGGAGATGTCAGCATTTTCCGATGGAGACTTTTCAAGTCTCACAAGTTGTCCAGAACTACGTAGGTCTGAATTCCGTAGACGCATTGTTTTTCACTCAAAAAAGCATATGCTGCTCTAAATCAGTTGGAATATTCGTCTCTTTGCTAAAGCATGTTTGCATTTTAGTGGAGAAAACACCGAGACCAAGTTTGGTCATTCTGCACCCTTTTACCTTACGGTTATCCGCACCCTTTTGTCATCCAGAGGCGGCGGGCCCGATGACAAGCAGAGACCAAGTTTGGTCATTCTGCACCCTTGTATCATCCAGAGGCGGCGGGCCCGATGATACGCGGAGATACCTTACGGTTATCCGCACCCTTTTGTCATCCAGAGGCGGCGGGCCCGATGACAAGCAGAGACCAAGTTTGGTCATTCTGCACCCTTGTATCATCCAGAGGCGGTGGGCCCGATGATACGCAGAGATACCTTACGGTTATCCGCACCCTTTTGTCATCCAGAGGCGGCGGGCCCGATGACAAGCAGAGACCAAGTTTGGTCATTCTGCACCCTTGTATTATCCAGAGGCAGCAGGCCCGATGATACGCGGAAATACCCGAGTGGTTATCCGTATAAACATTCTTTTGCTATCTGTAAGACAGAACGCTTGATAGCATGCAGAGGCTGACACAGTCTTCTGCACCTTTTGTTCCTCCGGGAACGACAAGTCATGGTCACCCGCGACTCTCGTCAACCGAGAGGAGCGAAATTAGTGTCATGCACTAATTTTCGTCCGGGGACCTTTGCTTGATGACATGCGACCTTTCTTTGGTCCTTGTGAGGTGCTTGGCACCCATCATTAGGCGATTTGTGAAATTCCAGGAATGACAAGTCATGGTCACCCGTGACTCTCGTCAACCGAGAGGAGCGAAATTAGTGTCATACCCTGATTTTCGTCCTGGGACCTTTGCTTGATGACATGCGACCTTTCTTTGGTCCTTGTAAGGTGCTTGGCACCCATCATTAGGCAATTTGTGAAATTTTGGGAACAACAAGTCATTTGCATGTGGAGATTTTATGGTCACCCGCGACTCTCGTCAAATTGAGAGTAACGAAATTAGTGTCTTATCTTTACTTCCCTTTTATCTCCAATAAAAGACAAGTAAATAGGGGCAACTGTCATACCCTAATTTCGTCCGGGGACCTTTGCTTGATGACATGCGACCTTTCTTTGGTCCTTGTGAGGTGCTTGGCATCCATCACTAGGCAATTTGTGAAATTCCAGGACATGCCGAAAAACCAAAAAAATATTGATGCACAATCCGTAAGTTTCCGTGACACACCGGAAATCAAATGGAAGCATCGTTGCATAATTAAGTGAGGTTCCGTAACATTCCGTAAGTCAAAAAGGGGATGATTATGTAATCCGCAAGGTTCCGTAACATTACGGAAAGAAAACAAGTATCGTTACGAAATTCGTAAGTTTCCGTAACTTTACGAAAAAAGAATTACCAAAAAAAGCAGAGGGGGGTGTACTTAGTAAAAATGGGGGTGCAAATAGCATCCAGGCCCACTTGGGCCCTCCAGAATATTCCTCCAGAAGGCTGTTGCTTCTGGAGGAAGCAACCTGGCTCGCCTGGGCGAGCTGGGCGGCAACCACCTCCCCTATTTTGCTATAAATAGGGGAGGGAGTGAAGAAGGAAGGGGTTCAGCCCCTTTGGCACTTCTCTCTCTTTCGAATTTTCTTGGGAAAATTGTTTCCGTGAAGAAAATCTAAGCCGAGGCGCTTCCGAAATGTTTCCGTAACGTTTTCCGTGAGGAATCTCGCAAAGGTTTCAACCGTTCTTCGACGTTCTTCATTCGTTCTTCATCGTTCTGCGATCTTCAACGGGTAAGTACCTCGAACCAAGCTTTTCGATTCATTCTATGCACCCATGGTGGTCCACATTGTGTTTCGTGCATTTTTATTCTCGTTTTGTTTACTTTTTATACCCCCTGTTGACGTGCTTAAGCCATTTTACTTAAGTCATTTTTCGCTTAACTTAAAAATAAAATCAATTTCCACCGAACGTTTGAATTGTATTATCCGTTAACTTCGGTTAAAATGAATTCCGACCGTTCGGTCGTGCCGTAACCACGTTGGAAATCAAAAAGAGGTAAAAAATAATATAATAATAAAAAAAACATCTTTTAGTAAAATAAAGCGGAAAATCAATCGGACGTTTTTCTCTTTGGGATTTCTCATTCTTAATCGAATTGATTAATAACTAAAGTGAAACTAAGGCTAAAATCAACTCGCCTAGTCAAGCTCGTCCACAAAAATAGGCTTTTGAAGTTTGTCATTTTAATTTCTCACTAGGTAAAATGGATCATTTTTAAGGTCCAACGCCTTAAAATAATCACCACTTAAGTAAAAAGAATCACTTGATAAGAAAGAACTACGTAGGTCTGATTTCCTCATCACAAATTGAGGAATACGTAGGAGCAAAGGGAAACACCCTTGTCGACCACAAAAAAGAGAAAAATATAAAAAGGGTATAAAGGATATAAGGACATAAAAGGGAACGTAAAAATCAAAGTCATGTTTGCATATTCGATTAAAGGCTGCCGTCCCTTGGGACGGACGTGTGGGGTGCTAATACCTTCCCCGTGCGTAAATACAACTCCCGAACCTTTCACTTAAAAAGTTCGTAGATTGCGTCTTTTCCGGTTTTTTCGACGTTTTCCTCAAATAAACGTTGGTGGCGACTCCGCGCGTATTCCTTTCGTGGAACACGCATCCCGCGAGTCTCGCGCCGCCCTCCCGCCGAAGGGTAGGTTGCGACAACATGTATGAGTGATAATTTCAAACAAAATTTAAACTAAACTTTTATGCTAAAAACTATAAAATGCAAGGAATATAAAATGACAGCAGTAGGTAGAAATGTTGGGTCTTTCTAACAAACAAGCTGATGCATAGAAATATATTTCTCTAATCAATCGTGCTCTTATGTTCTATGTTGTAGCCTAAACTTCTAAACCCTTGATCCCTCGTCAGGCCGAATTTATCCAAGCTTTGTCCTCAAATCCCTCTTGTTGGACTAGGCCCGATTTAGACAACCCTCTTAGGTTTAGACTAACTTAAACTGAGTTTCATCCGCAGATCCCTCATTTAAGACTAGACTCAGCTCAAGTAGCTTACGAAAGTTTAGTCTCATTTAGCCTAAGCTTCGTCCGCAGATCCCTCATTTAAGTCTAGGCCTAAACTAAATAGCATTATTGTAACAGCATAACTAAAACCAAAACTTAATCTGCAGATCCCTCATTTAAGACTAAGTATTGATCCTGCTTCAATCAAGTTTTAAGGCAACAGTACATTTCCCAATGCTAAAGTCACATAACTGTGCACACAATTGGGTGATCAAACCAAAAGCATACAAACATTAAGCATTGAATGAAGCATTGAACACAGAAAACACAATCAATTAGATATTACGTATTTACATAAGATGTTCATTAAAAATCCCCAACTAGGGTGTTTAGCCAGCCATTACAAAGAAACCCTAACAATAAATGAGATTAAAAGCAAAGAATGCTAGTTTCTTACACAAGAAAGGGGATTCCTCCTCCTCTTCTCAGCCTCTCACACTCACTCTCTACTCAATAATCTCCCTCTAATGACAAAACCTAGGCTTCAATGCACAAGTTTCTCCTCTTTGCTGCTTCTAGGGTTTTTTTTCCCAAAATAGGCACTATGGAATGCTAGGCACCAGTGCCTCTAAAAATTTTGTGCCAAGTCTCAAAAGGTGTGTACCCTAACTCCACACAAAACATGCTTTAAATAGGCTCAGAATTCGTGACCTTGCACTTAGCGCCACCTTTGCACTTAGCTCGAGTAAGTGGAATTGGGCTTAGCACTAGTCTTGCGTTGAGCTTGGCTGAAGGCACCTGCTGTGCTTAGCGCACTGATCTTGCATTTGTGCATGGCTTCGATGCTGATGCTCTGCCAGATTCTCCTTTGCATTAAGCACGCTGAAGCTGTGCTTAGCGGTGGATAAGCACTTAGCCCAACTGCTAAGCTTAGCCTAATTGCTACTTTTTGCAATTCAAAACTTAGCCTCTTTTTCACCTGAAAAATGCACATATTTCATCATTAAATCCAATGGAAATGTTCTAGAGACAGTGTTAACCATAAAACATTATTTATTTACAAAATTTACTCCAAAATAACCATAAATTGGGGAACTATACAAGCATTGGAAAATGATTTCTATACTAAAGTTAGTCGTATAAAGAGACTAACAGTGCACTAAGCGCATCTGTTGCTTTTCAATTTGAATAATTCCTGTCGAATCTTGTGATTTGATTCTTTTGTTTGCATGATATGACAGATCAAAATTCACATCACAAGATGCCTGGGACAGATATGCAAACAATATTCTTGGCCAGAAAATCCTTCTAGAAAGGAATGTGAAGCTGTTCTATGCCAAATTTGATGAATTTAGAAGGGAAGTTGAGAGGAGGAACTAGCATAAGGAGCTCACTAACTTCTTAGAGGGAAGCATTGATGTTGCTATTGTTAAAGAATTTTATGCTAACCTCTATGACCCTAAAGAAAAGTCGCCTAAGCAGGTGAGGGTGTGAGGGCACCTAATTAAATTTGATGTTGACACTCTCAACACCTTCTTGAAGACACCAGTGGTCATAGAGGAAAGGGAGAGCTTGCCCGCCTACTCCAGGTTTGCTAATCTGAGGCCAGATACTCAAGATCTTGCAGCCCGTCTATGTATCCCTGGGAGGGGATTTGAGATGAATGCAGACGAGCTGCCTCTGAAGATTTTGAGGAAGAATCTTACTACTCTGGCCTGGACCTGGAGTGTTCTATCTTTTTCTAACTTAGCCCCGACATCTCGTACTTCATATATTACTTTGGATAGGGCTAAGTTACTTTGCATAGCATGAACCCTCGAGGCTAGGTTTTCCAGCCTTTATTACTGCTTTATGCAAGGCCCAAGGAGTCACATCTAATTCTCTGACCTTTGAATCCCTAAGCCCAGCCATTAATTTGGCTTATATTAAAAAGAATTGCTGGAACCTAGATGACCCTTCGGTCACTTTTCGGGGAACCCACAAATCTAGGGCCAGAGGATCTGAGGCACCATCTACTTCAGCTCCCCCTACCTCAACTCCTTCTACCTTTACTCTTCCTCCACCAGAAGTAGCTCTAGTTCTTCCAAGTCCCTCCGCTCAGAGCTCAGAGCCTTCCTTATCTATGCTGTAGAGCTGGCATCAGGGCCAGCTCCTGATCATCCAGAGTTTACAGGATGTGGTCCAGCAGCGGTCAGTTATGAGCGTCGAGGAGTTTCTTCAGAAGGTAGCCTGGCCCAGAGTCCAACCTTCTCCTTTGGGAGGGGGTGAGGCCTCTACAGCCCAGGAGCCTTAATAGGACCAGGAGGACGACATTTAGAGGCCTCAGAGCCCACTCCACCTGAGCCTTTCATTTTTTAGACTGATTCAGTTATTGTTCAGGAGGATGTTGCAGTACCAGAGCCATCTCCTCAGCCTGAGCCTAAGCCATCTACACCAGTGTTTGACCTGCCTCTTTCTCAGGATCCATCATCTACACCAGCACTGGACCTGAATGAGCATGCACAGGATCATTGACAGGATCATGATTTTTATTTCCATGCTTTTTGAACAGTTTTATTATTATCTCGTCTTTAGTACATTTTATAATTTAGATTTATGTTTATGTTTCAGTCTTTAGATTTATGTTTATGTTTCAGCTTTTAAATTTTAGTTCATAGTTTTTATTTTGGTTGATAGCTTGTACAAAGCTTGATTGAACAGTGCATTTATATCATCCAGTGGTTGATACTTGATTTTGGAATTCAGTGTTTGTGATTGGTTTGAATTGATCAATATTATGATGTGAGTGAATTGGATTGCGTAGATCATATGCCTTGAATGAGCATGCAGTCATTAGAAGAGAAAGAACATGGAATTAGGTTGTAGGAGAGCCACTTAGCTAAAAAGCTTACCTTGTGCATGATTGATTTATCCCTTTCACCTATTTTGACCTGGAAGTATGATTGTTTGATTGAACCTTGAGCCTATATAGTTTATCTCCTTCTACCTTGTCTTAGGTTGTAGGAGAGCATTATTCATAAAAGGAAATCTTGGTTCAAAGAAAATTTGCCCAAAATTGGGGGAATTATGGGGTGAAAGCTTGTAATGATAAGAAAAGAGCAACACACACAATCATCTAATAAGCAGCAAGTATTAAAAAAAATTGTAAGTATAAAATAAAAGTGTGTGTGCTGCTAATTAAGAAAAAGAAAAGCTAAGTGCGGAAAACCAAGTAATAGAGTTAGAATAAAAAGAAAAAGGTTGATCTATGGATGAATGCTCTCCTAGAACCTAAGCTTTTGCATCCTAGGAAAACCATGAATTGATTGCAGCCCATCATCGTTACAAGCCTAGAAAAGTCCTTCGGATTCAGTTTGTGTGTTCTTGACTGTATGGCATGAGATGAACTGCAAAGGTTGAGACTTATTTTGGTTGTTGATTGATGGATAACCTAAACACTTGTGCTTGAGTGAAACAGTAGTTGTGAGGCTTTGGTTAATGATCCTTCCTTGATATTTGTCGCTCTTACTAGCTTATTTCAGTTGTGCTTCTTAATAATCATGTTCATATCTTTGAAAAGTTGTATGTCTTGTGAGAAGTTGTTGATTGAAGCATTGTATGCCATCCATGTCATGTAATTGAATTCTTTGGAACAAACATTGTATTTGAATAACCAATGTGAGCTTGTCACTTGAGGACAAGTGATATGTTCTTTCTTCTCCTGAGGACGAGCAAAACTATAAATTTGAGGGAGTTTGTTAGTCGTCTTTTACGACTAATTTTTGGTATAGAAAAGTTTCCAAAATGTAAATAAATCTCCCAATTTACGGTTAATTTTTGGTAGGATTGTAAATATTTCTAGTTTAGTTTTCATTTGTGCTCAGTAGAAGCCTTCCTATTGAATTTAATGTAAATTTCACTTCAATTTCAGGTAAATTGGAGAAAATTATGAAGGTTCAAAAAGTGTTGTCTCGCTAAGCCTGAACCATGCACTTAGCGAGACCAAACCTCTAAGCGAGATAGCAGTGGCTTAGCACATGAGGATAAGCCTGAAGAGAGTTCTTCCACACCAGCACGCGCTTAGCGCGTATGCAGCTCACTAAGTGAGGCAGTTGTCTCTTCTGCACTAAGCACAAGATTGGCGCTAAGCCAAATATCACTTACTCGTGCTAAGTGCGAGAATGGCGCTAAGCGCGCCTTCGAGGTCAGAAAGTCCTTTTTAAGCCTGATTAGCACATGAAAAAAAAAAGAGTGTGACGACGTGAAAGAGGTCAGAATTGATTGCGAAATGTGTGCAGAGAACAGAGGAAAAGCTGAGCATGGAAGCAAAGGTCCTAACTTTTAAGTAGATTCTAGGTTTTAGAGTTATTTTCTAGGTTCTTAGTGGTGAAGGAGACATCCCCACTGCTTTTTAATCTGGTATTTTCTCTAAAACCCTTGTCCTATTTGTGAAAGCTGCTCCTTTGTAATGGAGGGCTAAAATCCTTTGTTTGGAATTTCTACTGAGTACTTGATGTAAATATTTTTATTATCTATTTGAGGTTATTTTCATGTGTTCAATGTTTCTATCTAAGCTTATTGTATGCATGCTTGTGGTTTGATCACCCATTGGTGTGTGCTGTTAGGAACTTTAGCATTGACAAATGTACTGTTTCCTTGGAACTTGATAGAGCAGGGCTAGATAACTGTAGTGCTAGACATAATGTGTAGGGTTCTAGTTTTTATTATGTTGTGCTTATAATGCTGTTTAAATTAGGCTAAGTTCAACAAGAGACATCTGCGAATGAAGCTTAGTTTAAATTAGTCGAAACTCACGAGACATCGGTGTTGGTATTTTTGTCCTCAGCATAGAACACATGAATAATTTCAAATAAAGAAAAACCTAATTGCATCAAGTATCTCGGTGGAAGGACCCAACGCTTTTACTTATTTGTTTTCAAACTCAATTGTTCACGTTTACTCTTTCTTTGATTACAATAGAATATACCTTTGTTTTCAATTCATGATACTTAATTCTTTTTACAAACAACTGTATTTTGAATGACCTTTTCCCAAGTAAAACAGGTTCCTTGAGTTCGATACTCGGATCATTTCATTTTAATTATTTACTTGATGATTCGGTGCACTTTCCAATAGATTTCACACTCATACAAACAAGTAGTATTCCTAGGGGTGGAAACAGGTGCTAATACCTTCCCTATGAGTAAACAACTCCCGAACCCTCATTTTCAAAATTTGCAGGCTTCGTTTTGGTTTTTCTAGCATTTTCCTCAAATAAATGTTGGTGGCAACTCCATGCATTTTCTTCATGAGAAGACGCACATCTTTATCTTGCCTCGCCCTCCCGCCGAAGGGTAGGTTGCGACATAACCGTCTGTAATCGATTAAATCTATAAGGTAATCAATTATTTCAATGAAGTAATTGATTATATTATTTAAGTAATCGATTAAAGTGTTCATCCAACATCTGGAAAACCACTCAAGAACAATGTAATAGATTAGATGACCTAAGTAATCAATTAAAGTGTTCTTGTTCACCTCTAAACAACTTAAACAAGATAGAAGTAATCAATTTATCCATCTAGTATACGATTAAAGCAGAGACTGCTGAAAAAAATCAGTCATTGTCTCAAATAACAGTGTAATCGATTAAAGTACTACCGTAATCGATTAAACCGATATGAGACTTAACTCTACAAGCTTCAGACAACTTGTTGTAATTCATTACAACAACTCTATAATCGATTAAAATAGAGCTTTTTCCATTGAAGAAAATTTTCTAACTTAGAAAATTTTCTTCACACATATTATGATGATGCATAATACAAGACAGATATTAAATGTACTAAGATGCAACAATCAAGTTAACAACAAATACAAATGTCACTCAAAGAAGTTGGGCATGTAAAAGCCAAAACATCTTATAAAGCTCCTTCAAACTTTTCCTTGGGCTTTAAGCTTTAGCCTTAGGTTGTTCCATGTTGCTGCTCCCCCTATCTCTAATGGATCCCACTTAAATATATTTTATAAATTATTTTTAAATTAAATTTAAGTAACTAATGATAAAAATTTTAATTATGAAATAACTAATTTTAAAAATAGAAAATATTAATAATTAAAATTTTATTTATGAATTAAAGTTAAAGTGACAAAAATTACACAAAATTCATAAGTAACAATATAGAAAACATTGGCATTCGGCAAGAAAAATTAAATTTCATTATTGTTGTTACAAAAACATGCTCAAATATGATTCATCAAGTCTACTTGAAGTTGATGAATTCCTCTTGTATGCATATACTGTCCTTTTTGTAGGTATGTAGCAAAGTCGATAGGAGCACTACGAGATACATCAATGTTTGAAATCTCTTTGTCTATTTGATCATAATCAACATCAACATCACCAATGTATGTGACTTGTTCATCTTCAACAATCATGTTATGCAATATAATGATGCTAATATAATATTCTTCATCATATCGATGAGCCAATTATGTGATGGACCATATATAATTGCAAACCGAGATTTTAGAACACCGAATGCTCTCCCCACATCCTTTCTTGCCGATTCTTGACATTCTACAAATAACTTACTTTTCACTCCTTGTGGCATGGGGATGGTGATGTAGCTCCATGTGGAGCTTCTAGGCCTTGGATCTTCTTCATCAATGGAGTCCTTTGCTTCTTGAAGATCAAATAGGATTGTAATACAACTCAAAATAATGAATAATTTTC
Source organism: Glycine max (assembly GCF_000004515.6). Classification (NCBI taxonomy): domain Eukaryota; kingdom Viridiplantae; phylum Streptophyta; class Magnoliopsida; order Fabales; family Fabaceae; genus Glycine; species Glycine max. The sequence goes on from NC_016091.4 coordinate 24,107,055, forward strand.
AAGCAAATCAAGCATACACATTTTTTGTTGTTGTTCTGGATGTGTATTTTGATGTTAATCTTTATCAACTTTTCTTGCTAATTTCTTTTTCGTTTTTGTTCATTATTTTCCCAATGTTTTTGTCCAGATGTCTATTTTATCCAGTTAAAATTTCAGCTCAAAAATCAAAGTATTCAAGCCATAGTGGAGTTCAAAAGACAGTGTGCCAAAACTAACAGTAACCAGAATTTCAACCTAGAAATCAAGAGTAGTGTTTATGTTGCGTAAGGCTTGGATAGTTACAATTTGTGTTTGCTTATGCTCAATTATCTTGAATAACACAATTCAAGAGAGCTTAAGTCTACTTATTTTGATTCACAAATCCAGCCACAACTCAGCACCACAACTCAATTTCTTCATAGGCATCATATAGGAAACTTAGAAAACAAAAAAAATTCAACAATACTACTTCTAGGAATTGATTTAGAACATGTTATGAACTAAATAACATGCATGAATTATACTCAAAATTAAAATGATAGGCTAAGAATTGTAAGAATACATGAAGAAATGTATCTATAATTCAATCAACAAAATCAAAATTCAACACAAACTTAGAACATAATGTGACAATTATTATGACTAAACATGACTCTAAGACCACATGAATGATGTGATTTACACTTAGATTTTTTTGTTTTATTTTCTAATCAATATTTTTCAATAAAATTGAGATCTAAAGGATAAGAAGAAGAAAATTATGACTGAAAAATGATAGAACCTAAAATCAACACAAAAACATGATTCAAGAGTAGATCTATAAAATTTGAACCATAGAAATGCATGATGTAGCTCCATGTAGAGCTTGTAGGCCTTGGATTTTTTTCATAAATGGATTCCTTTGCTTCTTAATGATCAATGGCAGTAGAATCGAGAAGGAGGAAGGGTGATTGGAGACGCCACTTCATGAAGAAGATGAGTCAAGAACAAGTGTACATCTATGATTTAATCAGTTTATTTTTTTGAATCTACTCTAAACAGCACCAAAGCACAAGACAATGGAGGAGATACATAAAGAAGAAAATGAAGAACAAGGAATTAAAGTGATTTGAACAAACAAAAGATAGAGGAAGCAAAAGAACATCACTTAGATGAAGATGCTCTGCTCTGATACCACATGATGTAGCTCCATGTGGAGCTTGTAGGCCTTAGATCTTCTTCATCAATGGAGTCCTTTGCTTCTTGAAGATCAATGGCAGTAGAATGGAGAAGGAGGAAAGATGATTGGAGATGCCACTTTAAGGAGAAGATGAGTCAAGAACAAGCTCACCACCATAGGAAGCCATGGATGAGAGCTTAAAGGTAGGAGAAGATGAGTGGAGGGAGAGGGAGAGAAGGGGCACAAAATTTATGCCTCAAATGAGGTCTTAACTTTGAAGTGTAATTTCTCAAATGATCAAAGTTGAAAAAATGTACACACAAGGCCTCTATTTATAGCCTAAGTGTCACACAAAATTAGAGGGAAATTTGTATTTCTATTTAAATTTCACTTGAATTTGAATTTGAATTTGTGGAGCCAAAAATTTCACTAATTATGATTAGTGAATTTCAGCTATGGTTCAGCCCACTTAAGAAAATGCTCACCTCCCCCTCTAAAATTTAATTGGATTGGGCTTCTCCCAATTCAATTAATTTTTTTTTCCAACACACACATCAAATATTCACTTAATGCATGTGAAATTACAAAACTAGCCCTAATAAAAAAACTAGTCTAGGTGTCCTAAAATACTAGGGCTGAAAAATCCAACATTATTAGAGTACCCGTCCTACACTATGGAGCCCTAAATACACGGCCCAAAAATAATGAAACCTTAATCTAATATGTATAAAGATAAGTGGGCTCATATTGAGCCCATGGGCCCAAAATCTACCATAAGGCTCATAAGAACCCTAGGGCCTTCTCCTGCATCTCTTGCCAATCTTCTTGAAGTCTTCTATCCAATGCCCTTAGGGGTAGGATTGCATCAAATGGTCTTCACAAAAGTAGCCCAATCAGGATAAATTCCATATGCAGGATAGCATCCCATATGTCGTAACCTACCTCACAACGGGACGGCCAAAGCGTTCGTCTCCTAGGGAGAAAACGTGTGGAGTCACCACCAACATTTATTCGAGGAAAACGTTAGAAAAACCAAAAAAGAGGTCTACAAATTTTGAAAATAAGGGTTTGGGAGTTGTTTATGCATAGGGCAGGTATTAGCACCCCACGTGCCTGCCACAAGGGGCAGCAGCCTTTAATCAAGCGTGCATAACGTGACTTCAAAATTATTTATTTTCCCTTTTTATATTTTTTTTGCTTTTTTAGGGTCGATAAGGGTGCTGCCCTTGCTCCTACGTATCCTTAGGTACGATGAGGAATTCAGACCTATGCAGTTCTTTAAGTCTGAATGTTTGTGTGTTAAATTGATTTTTATGTTTCTGAAAGATTCATTTTAATTGCGAACAAAAAGTAGTTTAAGGCGTTGGACCTCGAAATGATGCTTTAAATTTTGAAAAGCGAAGAGAATCATTAAGGCGTTGGACCTTGAAACGATGTTTCAAATTTTGATAAGCAGAGAGAACCATTAAGGCTTTGGACCTTGAAAAGATCTGAAGTGATATTTGATAAAAAGAAGTTATTTATGAGTTGGTTTTATGTGTTTTTTGTTTATTAACTTTCAATCTCCTATAAAGAAAATTTTGCAACACTAGTGATCGGTTAAGATTCAATTTTACAAAGAAAGATGAGATCCCAGATGATAGATGGAGAAGATGAATGTGGACATAATAACAAGGGGGAGCCCTAAGGGTTCATAGATCATATTCAATCCCAAAAATAAAACTAACTGACGGTCGCACAAAGAACACCGAACAAGGAACGATGTAGAGATTGATCATAGTCACGATTCGATAGCGCCTCAACTTCGTTTCCTCTTCTTCTTTCTTAGTTCTCTCAAATCCCTCCACTTTTGACCCATGGAACCCTTTAAAACACCCCTAGGATGTCTATTTATAGGCAAAGGGTCACTTTGGGGCAGTTGCAGCTCGCCCAGGCAAGCTAAAACTTAGTGCTGAAGCAAGGAGCTCGCCTAGGCGAGTTGGTTTCTTCACCATGAAGCTATTTGGTGACCCAGGCAAGCCAGAGGCTAGCCTGGGAGAGCTAGGGTTCAGGAAAACCAAGGAAAAGACCTTTTTGCCCCTTTTTTGGTATTTTTCACATTCTTGATCAAAGCACTGAATGATCATCAGTTTCGCACTGTAACTGGCATTCAACACCGTAAGTCGACAAGCAAGGATCAAAAGATCAATGAATGATAGTCCCCGGACAAAATTAGTGTATGACACCATATTATACAGCATGATTTCCAATGGCTAGTTTCTCAACGACTACTTTTTAATGGCTACTTTTATAATGGTTAGTTTTACAAAGGCTATTTTTCTAACAACTAGTTACATAATTAAAAATTAATAATTAACATAAAAGTTACAACATGAAGACTAATTAAAACAAAGTTCAACATTCAACTAATAAAAATTTACAATACAAAGACTAATTAAAATAAACCTATAACATAATGACTAATTAAAACTCACTTACAACATAATAACTAATTACTAAAAAAATTTAAAATATAACTTCAAGTGATTTCGTGTTTCTTGCGTTGTTCTTTAGAAATGGTAGATGTATCCTTCATCAGAATTTCGTACAACTTTACTACATTCTCCATCTCCTTTGCCTCTACTAGCTTTTGGTGGCAGCAATTTTTTCCTTGATTGTAGCTTCCATTCCTAACAAGTCCACAATCGGTGAAGACATTCCAACTCTTTTCCCCTTAATCTTCCTCTTTCCTCTTGGCTGCCTTTTGTCCCATTTGGCGGGAGATTCATGATGGTGTGTTAGTTTCTGAAACCTCAATCAATGTCTCCGAATTAGATGAAAAAGAGTAATCCCCAAAAGCAAAAGGCTATGTTCTTTTTTAACAATTTTTTGTGCATTATTCTAACCATTTAGGCCTATCTTTCAGCAGTTGCCAAGCGTTCTATAAAGTAAAATCACTTCCCTCATCTTCCTTCCAAATGGGATATGCATGAATCATGACATCATTCTCTGTGTAACCACTTTTCTTCAAATCAATAGCTTGCTTGTAATGGACCCTTGAACTTTTGAATGCCAACATTAATTTTTTTTCCTTTGAGATTTCACTTGATTCAATGTTCTCTCTCATAGATTGTCATGAAAGTTGTTGTAATTTTCTATTACTCTCAACCAAAAACAATCTCTTACTTGACCATCACCAACAATTGGAACCATTGGGACATTAAGCCATGAATCAATGAGATGTGTATCATCTTTAATTGAAAAGTAAACTCGTGATTTTTTTGTGGACCACTAGAACTATTGGAAGGCATAAGAAACATGGCAGAATTGTTACGATGCATTGAAGGAAAATTTTGAGAACTTTGAGAATTTTTGGTGGAAGGAGATTGATTGTTTCGCATGAAATTAAGGATTAGAATGAGAGCTCAAGTGCAAAATGTGGCAAAAAATGAGGTTATTTATAGTATTTTTCATGTCAAAATTTGACAATAATTCAATCTAAAAAAATATAAAAATATAAATTTGACAATAATTCAATCTAAAAAAATATAAAAATATAAATTTGACATGCTAGCAAACAATAAGTTTGTCTAGAAATGGTATAACAAACTTTCAAACAATGCTACTAATTGACGAGTAACATTTACTTTTTTTTTTACTTGTCAATGTTGACAAGTAATGGTAGAAAGGAGAAAAAATGTATTGATCATCAAGGTAAATGTATTATCCATGCTTAGTAGAAATCAAAAGTGATAAGATCAATGTATTGATCTCATAGTTTCTAAGAAGCAATGAGTTCAACACAGAGTAATCGATTACCAAGTGTAGTAATGAATTATAAAGTGTTAGAACCAGCAACAAAACTCACTTCTCTTGAAATTTGGAAAGGATTATCAAATTAATCGATTACTATTTTCAATAATTTATTACATAAGCCAGTTTCAGCAGAAGGAAGTCTTTGTGGCTCGAGATCATCAATTACTACATTTAGTAATCAGTTAGATTGCATTTGGAAATTTTAGGAGCTCTCTATGTATCAAAATAATCGATTACCACATTTGATAATCAATTATTCCAGAACCATAGAAGCTTGAGAAGCTTTCTATGAAACAAGACAATCGATTACCACAATCTGTAGTCAATTACCGGGTTTCTAGAAATGCAGAACAAAGATGTATTTGAACGAGTTAATCGATTAAATTAATTTAATATGTTAAAATTATAAATACGCTTACTTGTTCTTTCTCATTAGTGACATTTGATTCAATCTTATCTTTTAGAAAACACTTTCTGAGAGTCATCTAAGAGAACCACTCTACATTTTAACAAGATATTTAAACTCATCAAGATTTGTCATACCCTAATTTCGTCCGGGGATTATTACTTGATGACATGCAACCTTTGGTTAGCCGCTTTGAGATACTTGGCGTCCTTTGTTGCACAATAAATGAAGTCCCGAGACGTCTCGGAAATCAAAAGGAAGCAGGCTTGCGCGATTCGTGAAATTCCGTAATGTGGCGGAAGTCGAAAAGAGGTATTTTTGCGCAATCCGTGGGTTTCCGTAACTTCTTCGAAAGCTAAAAAAGAGTAAATACATAATCCGTAAGGATTCATAACCTTGCGGAAGGAAAATAAGTATCGTTACAAAGTTCGTAAAGTTTCGTAACGTTACGGAAAAAGAATTACCAAAAAATAGAAGGGGGTGCATTTAGTAAAAAGGGGGTGCAAATAGCAATCTGGCCCACTTGGGCCTTCCAGATCCTTCCTCCAGAAGGCTGTTGCTTCTGGAGGAAGCAACCTTGCTCGCCTGGGCGAGCTGGTGGCAAGCTTCTCCCCCAATTTTCTATAAATAGGGGGAGGAGTGAAGTAGAAAAGGGTTCAGCCCCTTAGGCACTTCTCTCTCTCTCGAAATAGATGAGGAAAATTAGTTCCGTGAAGAAAATCCAAGCCGAGGCGCTTTCGTAACGTTTCCGTGAGTAATTACGCGAAGATTCTCGACCGTTCTTCAAGATTCATCGTTCGTTCTTCGTTTTCTTCAGTCTTCAACGGGTAAGTACCTCAAACCAAGCTTTTCAATTCATTCTATGAACCCGTGGTGGTCCACATTTTGTTTCATGTATTTTTATTCTCGTTTTCATTTACTTTTTATACCCCCTTTTGACGTGCTTAAGCCATTTATTTAAGTCATTTCTCGCTTAATCTAAAAATAAAATAAATTTCCACCGATCGTTTGAATTGTATCATCCGTTAATTTTGGTTAAAATGAATTCCGACCGTTCGGTCGTGCCGTAACCACGTTGGAAATCAAAAAAGAGGTAAAATAATAATATAATAATAAAAAAATATCTTTTAGTAAAGTAAAGCGAAAAATCAATCGGATGTTTTCTCTTTGGGATTTCTCATTCTTAATTGAATTGACTAATAACTAAAGTGAAACTAAGGCTAAAATCAACTCGCCTAGTCAAGCTCGTCCATAAAAAATAGGGTTTTGAAAGTTTATCATTTCAGTTTCTTACCAAGTAAAATGGATCATTTTTAAGGTCCAACGCCTTAAAATGATCACCTTTCAAGTAAAAAGAATCGCTTGATTCATGCCTAAGTAAGAACTACGTAGGTCTGATTTCCTCTCCAAAGGAGGGTATGTAGGAGCAAAAGCCCCGCTTTTGTCGACCTCAAAAAATAAAAAGAAATAAAAGGTAACATAACACAATTTCGACAATTCTAAAAAATAGGCTATTGTCCTTTGAGATAAATGTGAGAGGTGCTAATACCTTCCTCAAGCGTAAATACAACTCCCGAACTTAGAATTTTCATTTTGACCGGTTTCCTTCGGTTTTCCCAACGTTTTCCACAAATAAACGTTGGTGGCGACTCCGCGCATCTTTCCTCCTTTGGCAAGCGCACCCGTGAGCCTCGCCTTCGCTCGCCCACAAAAGGGCACGTTGCGACAGTTGGCGACTCCACTGGGGACTTTTTGTGAGTTAGGCCTATTTTAAAGAATTGTGGATTTGTGAAGCTTTGTGTGTGCATTTATTTTGAACTGTGTAAAATGTAAATAACTGTTGTCTATTTCGCATTTTCTAAGCACCCACGGGTTTGAGTAAAAAGGGACCCTACACCCGGGTTCATGGGAATTTAAGGAGTGGAGGTGAATCTATCATCATGCTAGGTCTCCAACTTGCTTGATAATAGTGAAACCTCGTCTAGAGCTTTCTCTCTTTATAATGTGTTGTCGCTGGTATTCCATACCGCCACAATATTATTATCTTGAGTGATGATACCTCTAGAGAACGACCGTGTGAGTTATAAATGGTTGGGAAGTAGTTATTAGAGACCCATAGATATTATCCCATAGGTTCCCAAATAGGGGCAAAGAGCAAACACGCTCCTGTGCCATTCTTTCTCATGCATGTTTTGGTTTATAGTTTTTGCTAGTAATGTTTGGTTTCTTTAGAGTAATACGTAACCTTTTTAATGCTACGTTGAGACGCCATCATGCCCAAAACGTAGCATAAAAATTGGATCTCTGTAGTCTCGCATGTATAAAATACCCCTTTGTTTTGTTTTCCTCCGATTTCATGCATACGCATTGCATCATTCATGTCGGAGTCTTGATCCACCCCTTTTTTTAGGTAGATGATGGGGACAAATCAAAACGGCAAAAGGTTTTATCAAGTCAAGGTTAAAAGTCTAGATGTCACTAGCCTCAAGGAATTGGGACGATTGATGGGACCTCTACAAAGGCAAGCCTTCCGCAAAGTGTATGGGAAGATTCTAGATTTGACCGCAGCGGAGGTATTTACGGAAGTTGTCGTATCCCTCGCCCAATACTATGACCAGCCGTTGAGGTGTTTCACGTTTGGGGACTTCCAAATGGTACCAACTATTGAAGAGTTTGAGGAAATATTAGGATTCCCTCTTTAGGGGAGAAAACCGTATCTTTTCTCCGGCTTTCTTCCTTCCTTGAGCAAGATTGCAGCTGTGGTTGGAGATTCAGCAAAAGAGTTGGATCGCATGAAGCAAACTTGGAACGGCGTAGTGGGCCTGCCTCGGAAGTACTTGGAAGGCAAGGCAAGGGATATGGCGAGCCAAGAGAAGTGGGGCCCGTTTGCGGATATATTAGCTTTGTTGATTTTTGGGGTTGTCCTCTTTCCAAACGTTGACGGTTTGGTAGACTTAGCCGCCATTGATGCTTTCCTCGCATATTACCATAGCAAGGAAAGTTCAGTGGTGGCTATCTTGGCAGATTTGTTTGACACCTTTGACCGGAGGTGTGAGAAGAATAGTGCATGGATTGTCTGTTGTTTACCCGCTCTCTGTCTGTGGTTGATTTCACACCTATTCCAACAAGACACAAGACACCCGTGTCCGCTTCAAAGCTATCGCTCATGCGCCGAAAAAGGAAGAGTCGATTGGGACCAAAATTTGGCTGGGATAGGGGGCAGCGCGATCAATTGGTTTCCTCGTTGGAAGGAAGGCAAGGAAGGAGTTATCTTCTCGTGTGGGGACTACCCTAATGTTCCACTGATAGGGACTAGGGGTTGTATTAATTATAATCCCGCACTCGCCATAAGACAGCTAGGATATCCCATGAGGGGAGCGCCAACCGAAGAAAGTCTCTCGCCTTTCCTTGTGAGGGATCTAGGCACGCAAAGTCTCAAGGCGATACAAAGAGTCAACAAGGCGTGGAGAAGTCCGTTGAGGAAAGACAAGGAGCTTAGGGGCATCCGTAATGGCGTCATCGGAGGTTATCATGGATGGCTAAGAATTCACACGCGGGGGTTAGATTGGCTCTCCAAGTTGAAAGTTATCGATGAGGAGAACTTCGAAGCTCCGGAGGAAGATGAAGAAGTCCGAGCTCTAAAATTAGAGCTAGGGAAGGCAAGACTCGCCAAGGAGAAGTTCAAATCAGCTGCTACACACATCCGGAAGGAGTGCACCGAGTTACAAGAGGAAAATACGGCCACTGCAAGAGCCCTTGAACAAGAAACCAAAAGGGCCCGCAAGGAGGAACATGGCTGAGAGAAATTCCGAGGAGCATTGTGGGGTAGCAACAATGAGCTCAAGCTCCGAAGAGAGGAGAGAGATCGGTCACGGGTGCATGGCATGATCTTAAAAGAAGAGTTAGTTGCTTGCGCGAGGTCCAAAAGGAGTTTGGCTCAACACTTGGAAGCCTCGGAGCAAAGCATGCTAGCTATCATAGGGCAATACAAGGAAGAGTTGAACCAGTCTGTGGCCCATGAACAAAAGCTAGTGGAGGATTTTGCACAAGTGTACGCCGAGAAAGAAGCAAGAGGGAGGGTGATTGATGCGTTGCATCAAGAAGCGACTATGTGGAAGGATAGGTTCGCCTTGACCTTGAATGGAAGTCAAGACCTCCCGCGTCTATTAGCCAAAGCAAAAGCCATGGCCGAAGTGGGTACGGCCCCCGAGGAGATTCATGGGCTAATCGATTACTGTCAACACATGATAGATTTGATGGCCCACATAATTAGAAATCGTTAGGTTCTCTTGTAACACCTTTGTATAATCTTGGCTAGATGAAAGCTTTGTTTTTTTTTATTATTATAAAATGAGAAGTTTTGGACTCATCACGTTATCTAAAAACCTTGGGGTGGATCCAAGCGCTCCGATCATCCATTTGCATACTCATGTTTTGGTGGCATACTCACCGTTGTTTATTTCTTTAGGAATTTCATCATAACTAAGAAAACACCAAGGCACCCCTATAACACTCGATCCAGAAAAATGGATAATGAAGAGGGCATGTAGGAACAGATGAAGGCCGATCTATCGGCCTTAAAAGATCAAATGGCTTCCATCTCGGAGGTCATGTTAAAACTCCAGAAAACCATAGAGGATAAAGCCACCGCAACCGCCTCTAGTACAGTTAGGGAAGCGGAGCCGGTGCTGCAGCCCGCCTTGAATCCGGGCCTAGATAGAAACACGGCCGTGTTCGGTCAAAGGTATAGTCCGCAAGCTTATCCTTATGGCCTGCCTCCGGACTTCACCCCCCGTGCCACCCCGGAAGATTTAAGCCAAGCCCCTACTTTCGAGGGGCAACTCCCACCTTATGAAGACTATCCCGGGCAAGACAATGGGGAAGGAGATACCCATCTTGGCCCCCTGCTCCACCTCAAAGATCCGTCCCCGCATGAACTACCCCAACCGAACATAGTCCGTCATACCCCGGCCTCACCCACACCCGTAAAAGAATTTTTTCCCTTTGCGGAAGATAAGGGGAAGATTGAGGCGCTTGAAGAGAGGTTGAGAGTAGTCGAGGGCCTTGGCAATTACCCATTATCGGATTTGGCAGATTTATGTCTCGTGCCCAACATCGTCACCCTGGCATCCATCTTTCAACTTGCCCCACACGGGGATCTGCCGTACATCGAATTCAAATCTCAAGGCAGGCCGGCATATTGTTATGCAATAGAGGAAGAGCGGGATGGGAAACCGTGGTATTTCGACATCAAGCAGTATCTCGAGAACAAAGAATACCCACCAGGGATTTCTGACAATGACAAAAGGACGTTGAGGAGATTGGCTACTGGTTTCTTTGTAAGTGGTACTATCCTATACAAACGAAACCATGACATGACCCTCCTACGATGCGTAGATGCCAAAGAGGCGAACTTCATGATTGAGGAGATCCACGAGGGTTCCTTTGGGACACATGCCAATGGGCATGCTATAGCCAGAAAAATCCTTAGGGCCGGTTATTATTGGCTCACCATGGAAAGCGATTGCTGCGCTCACGTCAGGAAATGTCATAAATGTCAGGCATACACGGACAATGTCAATGTTCCGCCACATCCTCTGAATGTTATGTCCGCCCCTTGGCCCTTTTCTATGTGGGGGAATAGATGTCATTGGGGCCATCGAACCCAAAGCGTCGAATGGTCACCGCTTCATTCTCGTGGCGATTGATTACTTCACCAAATGGGTCGAAGCGGCTTCTTATACTAATGTCACAAGGAATGTGGTAGTTAGATTCATAAAGAAGGAGCTGATTTGTCGATACGGACTCCCCAGGAAGATCATCACTGACAATGGCACCAATCTGAACAACAAGATGATGCAGGAAATGTGTGAGGACTTCAAGATCCAGCATCATAACTCTACCCCTTATCGGCCAAAGATGAATGGGGCTGTAGAGGCTGCAAATAAGAATATTAAGAAGATTGTTCAAAAGATGACAGTGTCATACAAAGATTGGCATGAGATGTTGCCTTTCGCCCTACACGGATACAGAACCTCGGTGCAAACTTCTACTGGGGCAACGCCGTATTCCTTGGTTTATGGGATGGAGGCAGTACTCCCATTTGAGGTAGAGGTTCCTTCTCAGAGGATAATGGTGGAGTCAGGCCTAGAAGAGTCAGAATGGGCTCAAGCACGCTACGACCAACTTAACCTTATTGAAGGTAAGCGTTTGGCCGCCATGAGCCATGGGCGTTTGTATCAACGAAGGATAAAGAATGCATTCGACAAGAAGGTACGCCCATGCAAGTTCAACGAGGGGGACCTCGTGCTGAAGAAGATGTCCCACGCTGTTAAAGATAATCGAGGCAAGTAGGCCCCGAATTATGAAGGACCTTTCGTGGTGAAAAGAGCTTTTTCTGGGGGTGCTCTGATACTCACCCACATGGATGGCGAGGAATTGCCTTCGCCCGTGAACTCCGATGTAGTTAAACGATATTACGCTTGAAGTTTGGGGCAATCAAGGGGACCATTGCATGTTCTTTTAAAATCTGAGTTTTTGTTCTTCTTGGTTTCCTCCAGGGATTCCCTTCCTCTGTATTTGTCTCGTTCTTTTAAAGTAGGAAAGATGGGCGAGGTTTTTGTCCTCCCTTTGGTTTCAAACCTTGTGTTTTAGATTTGTTATAACTTGAGCCCTCTTCGCTCGGTGTATGGGGTGCCCCAAACGCTTATTTAAAATTGAATCTAACCAGCCTTCACTAAAATAAATCATCGCATTAGAAACATTCATACATGCACATGCACAAGCATATCTTGTGATAGCAAGGAGCAGAATCGTCTCAGGCCAGGTCTGAAGTCAGGACAAGTCAATAGCTGAAATCAACCAAGGTAAGATGATGACCGGACAAGATTGGCCATGGATTTTGTTTCCTACTTGCAGGTACATGGGAACGGATGCAAGTGGGGATAGGGTCACGACCGACCGATCGTTGCCCCTTTCCGGCGCCAAACAAGCAGAGAACATCGTTGCAAGGCAGCCCAATATCCTTTGCATTCGCAGTTTCTTTTACTATTGTTTGTTTTAAATAAGTAATCGACACCTAATTCTAATTTAAGTAGGTTCAAGTGGGCAAACGCTAACCCGTAAGGGAGGAGGGGACATGGTTAATGTTCCCCTCAAAAAAAAAAATGTGGCAGGTTAGCTCGCCTGGGCGAGCAACCCCTACACCCAAATTATAAAAAATGAGGGAGGGGAACGTTTTGGCATCCAAAAACTCCCCCCCCCCCTCATTCAAAAGATAAAGAACACGAAGGCTTGCGCTTTCTTGCTCCCCTAAGCCACTTTTGATCGCGTTTTGCTTTCGTTTTTGGTGTTTCTATTCACTTCAACAAGTAAGTATTCCATCCTTGATGTTTTTGCTTCCCATTGGTATACTTTCTTCATCTTTTGGTACTCTAAATTGTGAGAACATGCTTATATTTGTGGGGCAGTTTTGGTTTGTTTTTTGTGCTTGTTTTCTTGAATTGAGGATTTGAATGAAAAGGCCTTAGGCCTAGGTTGTATTCTAAAGCAATGGGGCATGCCACATTGCTCCCATTCTCTTGCAATTCATGTCCAAACATGCGCTCACCAAGTGCTCGGTGAAATGCCCCAATGGTGTATGAATATGATTTTGTAAAATTGGGATGGTGGGGCTGTTTTATGTATGTAGGTACAACATAGGAGATTCAAAATAGGTGCCCAAATGCAATTCCAAGCTTAGGAACCCAAACTTGTAGCTTCAATGCAAGGAAACATGCTTATGGCTAGGAATCCAAAAAATTTGGTTTTAGAATTAGGAAAATATGAAAATTAGGATTTGCTTGTGAGAGTTTTTTTGCTCGAATTTGGGCTGCCCCATGTTTGATACTTCACATAGAGGTAGCATGGAAAACACCGTGCAATAGTGGTATACATAGGTAAATATAAGGAGCATGAAATTCCTAGCAAAGTATGAATAATTGTTTTCTTGAATGAATGTATGATAGTGTGGAATGCCTTTTTGAATGCAAGTGCGTGCATCATGTAAATAGCTTGCCAATATGAATAAATGTGAAGGAAACTGATGGAAGCTTGCTTGTGGAGCTTCTATGGCAGCTGGATCTTTGAGCTTCAATGAGGTCCTTCAATGGTGATTTTTCACCATGGAGATGCAGCGGAAGGCAAAGGAGAAGAGGATAGGGGAGGCACCATCCACTAGGGAATAAACCAAGGAAGAAGGAGCTTCACCACCAAGAATTGCCTTGGATAAGAAGCTTGAAGAGGATGCTTTAATGGAGGAAAAGAAAGAGAGAAGGGGGGAGCACGAAATTGAAGGAATAAAAGAAGGAAAGAAGTGGAACTTTGAAGTGTATCTCATAAGACTTTCATTCATCAAAGTTACAACAAGTGTTACACATGCTTCTATTTATAGACTAGGTAGCTTCCTTGAGAAGCTTTCTTAAGAAAACTTCCTTGAGAAGCTTTCTTAATAAAACTTCCTTGAGAAGTTTCTTTGAGAAAACTTCCTTGAGAAGCTAGAGTTTAGCAACACACACCCATCTAAAAACTAAGCTCACCTCCTTGAGAAGCTTCCTTGAGAAGCTAGAGCTTAGCTACACACACCCATCTAAAAACTAAGCTCACCTCCTTGAGAAGCTTTCTTGAGAAGCTAGAGCTTAGCTACACACCTCTATAATAGCTAAGCTCACCCCCATGACAAAAAAACATGAAAATACAAAAAAAATCCTACTACAAACACTACTCAAAATGCCCTGAAATACAAGGCTAAAACCCTATACTACTAGAATGGCCAAAATACAAGGCCCAAAATAAGAAAACAACCTATTCTACTATTTACAAAGAAGAGTGGACCCAACCTTGGCCCATGGGCTCAAAAATCTACCCTAAGGTTCATGAGAACCCTAAGGCCTTCTTTATCAACTCTAGCCCAATCCTCTTGGAGCCTCTTGCTCATGGCTCTGGTAACTGGTCCTTTCCTAGGGAGGATTGCATCATCCCCTCCCCCTTGAAGAGGATTTGACCTCAAATCTGTTGGTTCCTCCTCCTCTATATCAGCTCCACCTGGAAAAGGAATTAAATCAGAGATATTAAAAGTGGTGCTGACTCCATACTCTCTTGGGAGGTCCAACCTATAGGCATTATTATTGATCCTCTCCAAGACCTGAAAAGGTCCATCCCCTCTTGGGCTAAGCTTGGATTTCCTTTTAGTAGGGAATCTTTCCTTCCTAAGATGGAGCCAAACCCAGTCCCCCTCATTAAGAACTAGCTCCTTTCTTCCTCTATTGCCCTTAGTTGAATACACCTTTGTTTGGTTCTCTATTTGGGTCTTAACCCTCTCATGCAACTTCTTTACAAACTCTGACCTAGATTCCCCTTCTTTATGTATAAAAGAAGTGTAAAGTGGGAGGGGAATGAGGTCTAAGGGTGTTAAGGGATTGAACCCATAGACAACCTCAAAAGGGGATTGCTTGGTGGTTCTATGAACCCCCCTATTGTAGGCAAATTCTACATGAGGAAGATACTCATCCCAAGACTTATGGTTGCCTTTTAGAAGAGCCCTTAAAAGAGTGGATAAAGACCTATTCACTACCTTTGTTTGCCCATCAGTTTGTGGATGACAAGTGGTAGAGAAAAGAAGCTTAGTTCCTAGCTTAGCCCATAATGTTTTCCAGAAGTGGCTAAGGAACTTAGCATCTCTATCTGACACAATGGTCCTAGGCAAACCATGGAGTCTCACAACTTCCCTAAAAAAGAGTTTTGAGATATGGGAAGCATCATCCACCTTGTGGCATGGTATAAAGTGTGCCATCTTGCTAAACCTATCCACCACTACAAAGATAGAGTCTACACCTCTTTGGGTTCTAGGGAGCCCAAGGACAAAGTCCATACTAATGTCTACCCAAGGTGCAGATGGAATGGGTAAGGGTGTGTATAGCCCATGAGGCATCACCCTAGACTTGGCTTGTAAACAAGCCACACACCTAGTGCAATGCTTATGGACATCTTTCTTCATATGGGGCCAATAGAACTTTTCTTTGAGTAAGACAAGGGTGTTGTCTATCCCAAAGTGGCCCATGAGCCCACCCTCATGGCTCTCCTTCACAAGTAATTTCTTGATGGTTCCTTGGGGTATGCAAAGCTTTCCCTCTTTGAACAAATACCCCTCAGCCAAATAGTATCCATCTTGGGCCTTTTTCCCACAACTCTTGTAAATGGGAGAGAAATGTTCATCTAAAGCATACAAATCCCTAATGTTATCAAATCCTAAAATTTGAGCTCCTAGTGAGCAAAACAATGTGTGTCTCCTAGAGAGGGCATCAGCTACCACATTTGTTTTTCCCTTTTTGTATTTGATAACATATGGAAATTGCTCTAGGTACTCTACCCATTTTGCATGCCTTTTGTTTAACTTGCTTTGCCCTCTAATGAACTTAAGTGATTGATGATCACTATGAATGACAAATTCCTTGGAAACAAGGTAATGTTCCCAAGTTCGGAGTTCTCTTATTAAGGCATAAAGCTCTTTATCATAGGTGGGGTAGTTAAGGGTGGCACCATGATTTTTTTCACTAAAATAAGCAATAGGGTGCCCACCTTGCAACAAAACAGCTCCAACTCCCACTCCAGAGGCATCACATTCTAGCTCAAAAGTTTTAGAAAAGTTAGGAAGAGCTAGAACAGGTGCCTTAGTAAGCTTTTCTTTAAGCAAAGCAAAGGCTTGCTCTTGTTTTTCACCCCAGTTAAATGCCACATTCTTCTTCACTAGCTCATTGAGAGGTGATGCAATTGTAGAGAAATTAGGAACGAACCTTCTATAGAAGCTTGCCAACCCATGGAAGCTCCTAATATCTCCCACACTTTATGGGGTGGGCCATTCTTGGATGGACTTGATTTTCTCAGGGTCCACTTGGACCCCATTTCTACCAACTACAAACTCTAAGAAAACTATATTATCTACACAAAAAGTACACTTCTCTATATTTGCATAGAGGGTGTTTTTCCTAAGGACTGAAAGAACTTGCCTGAGATGTCCTAAGTGATCATCTAGGCTCCTACTGTACACTAAAATATCATCAAAATAAACAACTACAAATCTACCTATGAAATCCCTTAAGACATGATGCATAAGCCTCATAAAGGTGCTTGGTGCATTAGTGAGCCCAAAAGGCATCACTAGCCATTCATACAAACCAAACTTGGTCTTGAAAGCGGTTTTCCACTCATCACCCTTTTTCATCCTGATTTGGTGATACCCACTTTTAAGATCAATTTTTGAAAAGATATTGGCACCATGCAACTCATCAAGCAAATCATCAAGTCTAGGAATGGGGTGCCTATACTTTACAGTGATGTTGTTGATGGCCCTGCAATCTGTACACATTCTCCACGTACCATCCTTTTTGGGCACCAACAACACTGGCACATCACATGGGCTTAGGCTCTCTTGGACCCAGCCCTTCTTCAACAATTCTTTTACCTGAGACTCTATCTCCTTAGTCTCCTGAGGATTAGTCCTATAGGCTGGCCTATTAGGAAGGCTTGCTCCTGGGACTAAATCTATTTGGTGTTCTATTCCCCTTGGGTATCTCTTTGGGAAATATATCACCAAATTCATGTAAGAGTTCTTGGACCTTTGGGGGTAAGGTCTCAAATGTAGGAATTGTGGCAGTGCTAAGGGATGTTTCCCTTGATAGGAAAAGGTAGAAAGATTGTTTAAGAAGGAGTGCTCTTTTAATATCACCTTTTGTTGCAAAATGATTTTCCTTCTTAACAATCTTCTTGGAGGAATCCTTTTCCTCTTTTTCCTTCCCCTTGGCCTTTGAAGACAAGGCCTTACTATCCTTCTTTTTATTTTGTTTTTCTAGTTTTTCTTCCTCATCCCTCTTATCTTTCATAGTTAGTTGATCTCTGGCCACCTGTGAAGGTGTTTGAGGATGCAACACAAATTTAGTGCCAAGATGGGTGAGGGTAATCGCATTAGTTAGGCCATTGTAAATGATCTTCCTATCAAATTGCCACGACCTTCCTAAAAGAATATGTCCTGCCTCTATGGGAACTATATCACAATTAACTTCAATCGTATATGTCCCAATGGAGAAAGGTACCTTCACTTGTTGGTTAACTATCATTTCCCCTTGCTCATTGAGCCATTGAAGTTTATAAGGTTTTGGGTGGGGAATGATAGTGAGGTTCAACTTGGAAACTAATCTTGTGCTACAACAATTGCAACAAGATCCACTATCCACAATGAAAGAACAAGTTTTATCTAAAATTTTGCATCTTGTATGAAATATGTTCTCTCTTTGGGATTGAGATACATCACAAGATTGACCTCCAAGGAGCCTTCTAACCATTAAGAGGTCACCTTCTTCATGGGGGTAGACTTCCTCACTAGACTCTTCACCCCTTACTTCATCTTCACTTCCACTAGAGGAAGGGCAAGAAGTAGTTTCCTCTTGACTACTATAAATGTCTTGACCCCTCATAATCATGGTTTTCTTGGTGGGGCATTGAGAGGCAATGTGACCTCTCCCAAGACATTTGAAGAATTTAATGTTGCTAGTCCTTTCTTGGGAACTAGTCTTAGGGGTGTATTTCTCTATGGTCTTACCCTTTTCTTCCTTGGGTTTTGAAGGTGTAGCCCCCAAAACTCCTTGGGCTTGGTCCTTCCTTGGATAAGAGTGAAAGCCATAAGATTTTGAAGAAGGCTTTCTTTTTAGTTGTTGTTCCACTCTTATACAAAGTTGGACTAGTTCATCTAGGTCCCTATATGGAAGGAGTTCAACCTTGTCCCTTACTTCCATATTAAGCCCACTAAGGAACCTCGCTATGCTTGTCCTTTCCTCCTCCCTAAGTCCAGCTCTTAAAAAGAGTAGTTCCATTTGTTGTCTGTATTCTTCAATACTCATACTCCCTTGTTTAAGCCTTTGGAGCTTGTCCATAAGCTCCCTTTCATAGTAGGGAGGAATGTGCCTCTTCCTAAGGGCACTCTTAAGATCATTCCAATACTCTACTGGAGGATCCCCATGAATCCTTCGTTCCCTAACAAGGGAAGTCCACCAATAGAGGGCATACCCTTGAAAGCTAAGGGTAGCCAATGGAACTTTTCTCTCTTCGCTAATATGATGGCAAGCAAAGAGTTGTTCAACCTTCATTTCCCAATCTAAGTAGGCCTCAACATTATCTTTTCCATGGAAATATGGAAGACTAATGTTAACCTCTTGAGGCCTTCTATCCCTTTCCCTTCTTTGGGAGTGATGTTTAGTATGTGAACTATGGCGCCCTCTATAATAGTCTCTAAGTTCTTCACTTAAACTCTTGCAAGAGTCATGACTACTATAGGAGGCATGTTTTTCTCTTTTCATTTCTTTTATTATTTTTCTTCTTTCTTCCTCTCTTATTTTCTCTCTTTCATCTTGACTTATTTCTTCCACTCTTTTTTTTTTCCTTTTTCTTTTCGAATTTTTCTTTCCATAACTTGAGAGAACTCAACTCATCTAAGATTCTAGATAGAGGGTCCTTATGACTAGTACCCTCATCATTAACACTAGTTGAATGATGACTCATGTTGGTTTCTAAGTTGTGGTTCTTTCTTGTTGGAGGTTTGAAAACAAAAGGTAAAAGAAACTATGGTTGAAACTAGCCAAAATAAACACTAAAAGAGGTGTGAAAGATAAGGTAAAAAAAAAAAACTAATTGGTAAAATGCAAGCTATCTAGGCGATTTGACAATGGAAGGTAAAAGAAATAAGCTATGAAAGTAAGCAAGAAATGTAAACTAGGTGAATCCTAAGAGTGTTTGGATGACCACATTCAAGGTTCCCAACAAAGCACTCACTATCCTAAGCAAAAATTGCCTAAAATTATTACACACAAATGGAAGTTTGGTAACCTATTGGAGGCTCCCAACACACTTCCAATGAAAGGCCTTTTTGTTACAAAAACTTGAAAGCAATGAAGGTAAGTAAATTGCAAATTACAAAATTACAAAACGGTCCTCAATTTTGGTGGTTGTTCTCTCTTTGGTGATTCACTCAATTTGGAGTGCTTCTTAGTCCAATAGCTCTTAAGGTGGTTGGCCCCTTGCTTCTGGACTCAAATTCTTCAAGGGATGGCACCAATCCTCCTTCCAATTCCCTATATGGCAACCCACAAACAAGGAAACAAAGAGACAAGCAATAACCAAAGACCAAAAAAACAAATGAAATGAAATCTAAACCAATGGAGTTTTAACAAGACAATTTTTCAAGGATTATTCAACAATTAAAGCAATGAAAAGGACATAGAAGCAAGCTAGGACTCAAAGAGAAACTTAGAATGGCTCTAGAGTAGAGTAAAAAAAACTGAAAAAAAAAGACTCAACAAAACTCTAGCTTTGGCACTTGTCTTCACACTAATTTTGAATTGAAATTTCCAATTATAGAATAAATTTTGAGCCAAAACAACAAGCACCCTTCCCTTTCACCTTTTTTTTTTCTGGATACTGATTTTCCTGCCAACTTGTGCGATTTTTCGTATTTTTTCCTTTTATCCAAATCACTTGTTTCTTTTTTTATAACTTTTTTCCAGATGTCTAGAAAATTCAGTAAAAATTTCAGCTCAAAATTCGAAGTAACCAATTCTCAGTAATTTTTACAAGTTTGTATGCCCAAGCTGCCAGCACCAGCGATTTGTTTCTTTAAGCATGGTATATTGATTGCCTTGGGCTTACTTTCAACCTTCCTATGTATGTTGAACTCACTAGGATTGTTTACCACAGTTTTTGGAGTTCAATATTCACTTAGGATCAACATTTCAGCCAGCAATTCAATCACCAAAACTCAAATTCACAATAGACACAATCATAAAGAAACCTAAAAGTTCAAGAAAAGGTTCACAATCAAAGACTCTCTAAGAATTTTGCATGAACATGTTAAGGACTAATTAACATGAAAGATTTGACTCAAATCAAATAATAGGCTAAAATAATTTCATACACTCATGAACAAATGAGTTAGACAAAGAAACAAGAAAATAAAATTCAGCACAACATAAGAAATCTTATGTGACAAGTTTCATGACTAGACATGACTTCTATGACAAAACTACAATAGGTGAACAAGTCACTCTAGATTTTTGAGGTTTTCTTCTACTTTAATATTTTTGTAATAATTTTATGGTTTAGGTTTCAGCCACAAAAAATAACAAGACAAAACTCAAAGGAACCTAAACTCAACACAATTCATGGTTCAAGAACAAGAACAAGAAATTTGAACCATAGAAAATCAAATCTAACTTCTATAGCAAGTTTAATCGGTGGAAACTCTAAAGAATCATGTTAACAACATTTAGAACAAGAAATGTGAGGAGATACATGGAGAAAAATGAAGAAACAACAATGGAAGAGAAGGTAAAGAAAAAAAATAATGGAGGTTTAAGGAGCACCTACTTGAAGCTCTTGTGCTCTGATACCACTTGATGGAAGCTTGCTTGTGGAGCTTCTATGGAGGCTGGATCTTTGAGCTTCAATGAGGTCCTTCAATGGTGATTTTTCACCATGGAGATGCAGCGGAAGGCAAAGGAGAAGAGGATAGGGGAGGCACCATCCACTAGGGAATAAGCCAAGGAAGAAGGAGCTTCACCACCAAGAATTGCCTTGGATAAGAAGCTTGAAGAGGATGCTTTAATGGAGGAAAAGAAAGAGAGAAGGGGGGAGCACGAAATTGAAGGAATAAAAGAAGGAAAGAAGTGGAACTTTGAAGTGTATCTCATAAGACTTTCATTCATCAAAGTTACAACAAGTGTTACACATGCTTCTATTTATAGACTAGGTAGCTTCCTTGAGAAACTTTCTTAAGAAAACTTCCTTGAGAAGCTTTCTTAATAAAACTTCCTTGAGAAGTTTCTTTGAGAAAACTTCCTTGAGAAGCTAGAGTTTAGCTACACACACCCATCTAAAAACTAAGCTCACCTCCTTGAGAAGCTTCCTTGAGAAGCTAGAGCTTAGCTACACACACCCATCTAAAAACTAAGCTCACCTCCTTGAGAAGCTTTCTTGAGAAGCTAGAGCTTAGCTACACACCCCTATAATAGCTAAGCTCACCCCCATGACAAAAAAACATGAAAATACAAAAAAAATCCTACTACAAAGACTACTCAAAATGCCCTGAAATACAAGGCTAAAACCCTATACTACTAGAATGGCCAAAATACAAGGCCCAAAAGAAGAAAACAACCTATTCTACTATTTACAAAGAAGAGTGGACCCAACCTTGGCCCATGGGCTCAAAAATCTACCCTAAGGTTCATGAGAACCCTAAGGCCTTCTTTATCAACTCTAGCCCAATCCTCTTGGAGCCTCTTGCTCATGGCTCTGGTAACTGGTCCTTTCCTAGGGAGGATTGCATCACTAGCTAAGCTCTAGCTTCTCTAGGAATCTTCTCAAGGAAGCTTCTCAAGGAGGTGAGCTTAGTTATTAGAGGGGTATGTGCAGCTAAGCTTTAGCTTTTTTAGGAATCTTCTCAAGGATGTATATAGGTTTATGGAAATTAGAATATATTGAATGTTCTTGTATGTTGACATGAGTAATAGGATATTTTCTACACATGCGCGTGTGCATAAATGGATTACATAAGCTTGGTCTAAATTAGAGGGATTAGTACGACCTTTTTGCGTTAAGATAAGCGTCAGGAAATGGCCCTGAGGAAACTTGCCTCAAAGAGATCCAGGAAGGATAAGGCGGCCGAAGGAACTAGTTCCGCTCCCGAGTATGATAGTCACCGCTTTAGGAGCGTTGAACACCAGCAGCGCTTCGAGGCCATCAAGGGATGGTCATTTCTCCGGGAGTGACGCGTCCAGCTCAGGGATGACGAGTATACCGATTTCCAGGAGGAGATAGTTCGCCGGCGGTGGGCATCGCTGGTCATCCCCATGGCCAAGTTCGATCCAGACATAGTCCTCGAATTTTATGCCAATGCTTCACCAACAGAGGAGGGCGTGCGTGATATGAGGTCCTGGGTGAGGGGTCAGTGGATCCCGTTTGATGCAGATGCTATCGGCCAGCTCCTGGGATATCCTTCAGTGCTGGAAGAGGGCCTAGAGTGTGAGTATGGCCAGAGGAGGAACCGGTCTGATGGGTTCGATGAGGAGGCCATCGCCCAGTTGCTATGTATACCGGGGCAAGATTTTGCCCGGACTGCTGCCGGGAGACGGGTTCAGATCATGCGCACCAACATGACCACCCTGACTCAGATCTGGATGACTTTGCTGCTCAGCAACATCCTGCCCAGCGACCATAATTTCGACCTCCCCCTGCCGAAGTGTCAGCTGGTGTACGCCATCCTGACGCGGATGAGAATTCATGTGGCTCAGTTGATCGCTGATGCCATCTATATATTTGCAGGTATGGCGCCTACCAGGCACCCTCTGGACCCGGATAAGTCCAACAGGGCCTTGGGATTTCCCGCCTTGATCACAGGACTCTGCCAGTCATTCGGCGTCCCCGTCGCACCTAGCAAGGTGATTCGGCCACCCATCACCCGAGCTTTTATTGAGAAGTATTGCACGCAGAGACAGGTCCAGGGTGATGCACCACAGGCCGCGGACGCGCCGCCACCTCATCAGGCTGGTCCAGCCGGATCGTTTGATACGGAGCAATATTTGCGGCATTTGGTTCGCCAGCAGGTGGCCAACCACCGAGCACATGTACAGACCCATGATTGTCTTTATCATATGAGTCTCAGCCTGCAGAGCCAGGGCTTTACTTCTTTTCCGTGCCCTACTCCGGACCAGTTCCGGGCAGAGGTCGCATGGCCTGGAGATTGGCCTGAGGCCCAGGCGGGAGAGGCACCAGCAGAGGCTCCCGACGAGGCAGATGAGGCCCACGAGGACGAGGAGATGACCGATTTACTTGATTTCTTAGGAGGAAGCGGGGCCACATGATTGGGAGATTCCTTGATCCATATTTCTTTTTGTTTCCATTTTTCTTGGTACATATCATCTCTTTTTTGTTTGACTAAGGGACTAACGTTTGTTTCATGTTTTGACTCTTGTTTTTGTACATACATATCGTTTGAGTTTTGTTACGTCGGTACTTGTTTCATTGTTGTCAATAGTGTTTGTTGAAATTCCGGAACCGTGTAGAGTTTTTTCATTTTAGGAATGTTGTCCTAAAAATAAAATGAACCAAAAAATCCTAATAAAAAGAAAGAAGCGTTGTGAATAAAAGTCATGTTCATAGAGAAAAGAAAAAGGTTTTTATTTATACATGTATGTAAAAGGAAAATGTGTATAGAAGGTTTTTTTGTGTAAATGATGCGTGGAAAGGAATTCTTGTGTGTATGAGCAACGAGTGTATATGAAGAAACTTTTGTGTGAACTATAAGTGTGTGTTGGGAAAAATGAAAAATCTTTGAATGTAAATAAGCTTTGTGTATAGACCGTGTGACGTAAAGAGAAGAGTTCTAATGCGTGTACAGAAAAAGTTTGTCATGTATAAAAATATAGATGTACAAAGAAAGGTTTTCCTCATAAAGGACCACAGTGTATAGTTTTAGTGAACATATATAAAAATAAAACAAAAAATTAAAGAGAAAGAAAGACCGCGAAGGTCGACATGTTATAGTTAAGAAGTATAAATCATTCGTAAAGAGCAAACGCATCTTCTGGAAACAAGGGACTGATGCTAAGAGTTTATTTTCCGGAATGAACCGAGATAAGGATGGATGAATTCATTGAACTGATGAAAGAACATAACTTGGAAACGTTGGGTCTGTCTGTGTTAATTCCCAACCGTAGTGTCACAATGCCATAAAAGGGATGCTTGAGTGCCCACCTGGCTGTAGCCATGACTAATTTTGCGTTTGTTTTCAAATCATCATTGTCACGCGTGCCTTATGGAGCGATATGGAAGCTCGTCCCGAAATCGACACCTTGACACCCAAATTTGTTTCACCCCTGATATCAAGATTGGGTTCACACGATAAAAGACCCCATTGAAAGACAACCTTAGACCTTTTTGAACCTTGGCCTATAAAAAAAGGGGAATCCTCATTCTTTCCCCCGAAGCAAAGGACAGCGAAATCTCCTCAAGGGAGAGCAAATAGAATGCTAAACCCGATTTCCCAAAGAAAGGGATGGGGAAGGAAAAGTGAAAAGAAAGAGAAGGAAGAAATGAAAAAAAAAGGAAAGAAAAAGAAAAATAAAGAAATGAATAGAAGAAAGGAAAGATGGGTTCCCGATCAAGGATCGAAAAGAAGTGAAAAAGAAAAAAGCAATTCTCGATCAATGAAAGAAAGAGGACAGAAATTCTTCAAAGCCAGATTGCCACTCAGAATCATTCTTGACTGGCAATATCCCACCCCACATGAACAAAGAGGAAAAGACCGAAACACCCAGCTTCCTCTCCAAAAAAAAAAACGCTGACCTCGAGAAAATCCTATTGATCCGTGATCATACGGTTGATCTTTGATTCGATAGGAAGTCGCGTGCAAAATAGAGTCATGGCACAGTTATGGTTTGGGAATAGGATAAAACACTTGCCTTGTGAGTTTTATACACTATGAGTGATTTATTTTCAGCTTAGCCCGATGTTTCCCCTGCGTGTTCATTTGAAATCTAGAAGTTGACATCCTACTCTTCATTCTCGGTTACAAGGAAGATTACCCTTGGCACAAGTATATTGTTTCTCTAAGATGTGGTGCTCTCGTGAATGATTTATTTTTCTTTGCAAAAAGCATGTTATCCTTTTCGGTGGAAAAACCCGGTGGACCATTCGGTCCCGCCAACACCCTTTTCCGGAGCCACATGAATGTTATTGCTTAGGGCTGTTCATGTGTCCTCCACTTTCGAGTTTGGAGCTGTGTTTCATGATTGCCTAAGTGAGGACCCTCAAGGCAATCCTCCATTCTCACCCTTTTCCGGAGCCACATGAATGTTATTGCTTAGGGCTGTTCATGTGTCCTCCACTTTCGAGTTTGGAGCTGTGTTTCATGATTGCCTAAGTGAGGACCCTCAAGGCAATCCTCCATTCTCACCCTTTTCCGGAGCCACATGAATGTTATTGCTTAGGGCTGTTCATGTGTCCTCCACTTTCGAGTTTGGAGCTGTGTTTCATGATTGCCTAAGTGAGGACCCTCAAGGCAATCCTCCATTCTCACCCTTTTCCGGAGCCACATGAATGTTATTGCTTAGGGTTGTTCACGTGTCCTCCATTTTCAAGTTTGGAGCTGAGTTTCATGATTGCCTAAGTGAGGACCCTCAAGGCAATCCTCCATTCTCACCCTTTTCCGGAGCCACATGAATGTTATTGCTTAGGGCTGTTCATGTGTCCTCCATTTTCGAGTTTGGAGCTGAGTTTCATGATTGCCTATTTGAGGACCCTCAAGGCAATCCTCCATTCTCACCCTTTTTCGGAGCCACATGAATGTTATTACTCAGGGCTGTTCATGTGTCCTCCATTTTCGAGTTTGGAGCTGAGTTTCATGATTGCCTAAGTGAGGACCCTCAAGGCAATCCTCCATTCTCACCCTTTTCCGGAGCCACATGAATGTTATTGCTTAGGGTTGTTCATGTGTCCTCCATTTTCGAGTTTGGAGCTGAGTTTCATGATTGCCTAAGTGAGGACCCTCAAGGCAATCCTCCATTCTCACC
Source organism: Glycine max (assembly GCF_000004515.6). NCBI lineage: Eukaryota > Viridiplantae > Streptophyta > Magnoliopsida > Fabales > Fabaceae > Glycine > Glycine max. The sequence goes on from NC_016091.4 coordinate 24,133,042, forward strand.
CTTTTTCAGAGCCACATGAATGTTATTGCTTAGGGTTGTTCATGTGTCCTCCACTTTCTAGTTTGGAGTTGTGTTTCATGATTGCCTAAGTGAGGACCCTCAAGGCAATCCTCCATTCTCACCCATTTTCGGAGCCACATGAATGTTATTGCTTAGGGTTGTTCATGTGTCGTCCACTTTCGAGTTTGGAGCTGAGTTTCATGATTGCCTAAGTGCGGACCCTCAAGGCAATCCTCCATACTCCACCTTTGTCCGGAGCACCATGAATGTCATTGCCTAGCGCTGTTCATGTGTTCTTCATTATCAAGTGCAAAGCCTCTGGTGACTGGGAAACACGTTATTCTGTTGTTTTCCAGATCGGTTCCTTCGCCAAATATGTGTATATGTGTATATGTATATTATGTTTGTTGTTCTTGTTGTTGTGTGTATTTCGTTTTGTGCACAAGGAAAAAGAAGGAGTAGAGACGAGAGTCGTCATCACAGAAAGGGCAAGACGGATGAAATCAGTGTCCTATCTTTGCTTTCCTCTTATCTCCGATGAGAGGTAAGTAAAGAGGGACAACTGTCATACCTTAATTTCGTCCAGGGATTATTACTTGATGACATGCAACCTTTGGTTAGCCGCTTTGAGATACTTGGCATCCTTTGTTGCACAATAAATGAAGTCCCGAGACGTCTTGGAAATCAAAAGGAAGCAGGCTTGCGCGATCCGTGAAATTCCGTAATCTGGCGAAAGTCGAAAAGAGGTGTTTATGCGCAATCCGTGGGTTTCCGTAACTTCTTCGAAAGCTAAAAAAGAGTAAATACATAATCCATAAGGATTCATAACCTTGCGGAAGGAAAATAAGTATTGTTACGAAGTTCATAAAGTTTCGTAATGTTACGGAAAAAGAATTACCAAAAAATAGAAGGGGGGTGCATTTAGTAAAAAGGGGGGTGCAAATAGCAATCTGGCTCACTTGGGCCTTCCAGATCCTTCCTCCAGAAGGCTGTTGCTTCTGGAGGAAGCAACCTTGCTCGCCTGGGCGAGCTGGGTGGCAAGCTTCTCCCCCAATTTTCTATAAATAGGGGGAGAAGTGAAGTAGAAAAGGGTTCAGCCCCTTAGGCACTTCTCTCTCTCTCGAAATAGATGAGGAAAATTAGTTCCGTGAAGAAAATCCAAGCCGAGGCGCTTCTGTAACGTTTCCGTGAGTAATTACGCGAAGATTCTCGACCGTTCTTCAAGATTCATCGTTCGTTCTTCATTTTCTTCAGTCTTCAACGGGTAAGTACCTCAAACCAAGCTTTTCAATTCATTCTATGAACCCGTGGTGGTCCACATTTTGTTTCATGTATTTTTATTCTCGTTTTCATTTACTTTTTATACCCCCTTTTGACGTGTTTAAGCCATTTATTTAAGTCATTTCTCGCTTAATCTAAAAATAAAATAAATTTCCACCGATCGTTTGAATTGTATCATCCGTTAATTTTGGTTAAAATGAATTCCGACCGTTCGATCGTGCCGTAACCACGTTGGAAATAAAAAAAGAGGTAAAATAATAATATAATAATCAAAAAAATATCTTTTAGTAAAGTAAAGCAAAAAATTAATCGGATGTTTTCTCTTTGGGATTTCTCATTCTTAATTGAATTGACTAATAACTAAAGTGAAACTAAGGCTAAAACCAACTCGCCTAGTCAAGCTCGTCCATAAAAAATAGGGTTTTGAAAGTTTATCATTTATGTTTCTTACCAAGTAAAATGGATCACTTTTAAGGTCCAACGCCTTAAAATGATCACCTTTCAAGTAAAAAGAATCGCTTGATTCATGCCTAAGTAAGAACTACGTAGGTCTGATTTCCTCTCCAAAGGAGGGTACGTAGGAGCAAAAGCCTCGTTTTTGTCGACCTCAAAAAATAAAAAGAAATAAAAGGTAACATAACACAATTTCCACAATTCTAAAAAATAGGCTGTTGTCCTTTGAGACAAACGTGAGAGGTGCTAATACCTTCCTCAAGCGTAAATACAACTCCCGAACTTAGAATTTTCATTTTGACCGGTTTCCTTCGGTTTTCCCGACGTTTTCCACAAATAAACGTTGGTGGTGACTCCGCGCATCTTTCCTCCTTTGGAAAGCGCACCCGTGAGCCTCACCTTCGCTCGCCCGCAAAAGGGCACGTTGCGACAAGATTCATTCATTGTTCATCATGATTCAATCATTCTTTGAAAGAAGAGCTTGAAGATGTTGATCATACTTAAAGGTGTATTCAATCCAATTTTGATAGGTTTGTATGAGTTGATAGGGTTTCAACTCCTGTTCTTTCTCTTGTAGGGTTCAAGAAAAGAGTAGAATTAGGGAATTTTATGTGCATAGTATTTGTACTTGATTCTCTATTTATGGAAGTTCTAAAGGGTCTTAGAACAACTGGAAGTAGGTCCTCTTGAGGACTGAACAAGTATAAATTCTGAGTGTGATTTTCTCTTTTTCTAAACCTTTATTTTGTTAATCAATCTTGTAATGGAATTGATATGAAAAGGCCATAAAACTATGTTTTTCATATGGTATTAATTTCATTGTTTTCTTGGTTGTGTTAATCTTTTTGTGACAAGTTTTTTTAGAAAACTTTGATTAATCAAAAGGGTTTGTTTTAATTTAATTATGAAATTAAGAGGTAAAGTTTTCAAAAGAATCTATTCAACCTCTCATTTCATATTCCCAATTATTCCAACAATTTGTATCTAAAGCTAGGGTCTTGAAAATTAATCAAGACTTTATCAAAAGCCTTTGAATATGGCCGAGAATCAATTACCATTTGTGGAAGGTGAGCCCATTTGTGGAATATGGCCGAGAATCAGTTACCATCTTGAAAATTAATCTATTCAATCCCTTATTTCGTGTCATGAACTATCCCTTTTAGAAAGTTCAAGTGAAATGTTTTATGGAATCTATTAATAGAGGAATTTGGCATGTGGGGGTAAATGGTTACACAATTCCAACTCAAGTTGTTGATGGAAAAACTATAGAAAAATGCTTTAAATCATGGTCTGTAAATGAAATTAGAAGAGTAGAATATGACTCTAAAGCCATGAATATTGTTCCCTCGTCATTCAATTGTGATGAATTTTTTAGGGTGTCAGCATGTACAATAGTGAAGGAGATGTGGGATGTCATACAAGTGACTCATGAAGGTACTTCAGAAGTTAGAAAAGTAAGGAAAAATTCTCTCATTCAAGAGTATGAGACATTTTAGATGCAACAAGTAGAAACAATTAGAGATGTTCGAAAGAGGTTCATTTATACAGTAAACCATCTCAAGGGCCTTGGGAAAGTGTTCGAGGAAGAAGAACTGAAAGATACTAAAGTCCCTCAATAGAACATGACAAACGAAGGTCATCACAGTCTCCGAGTCCAAAGATCTTACCTCCATCACACCTGTTGAGCTATTTGGAAAATTAAGAGAATATGAAATGGGCATGACTAGAATGGCCAAAGAGGAGGCTAAGGAGAAGAAAAGTAAAGGCTTAGCACTAAATTCTCCATACCATCTAGGAATGTGGGTGGTGAAGAAAGTGCAGAAGGTTTTTGATGAAATCCTCCCTAGGAAGGGACCAGTTACCAGAGCCATGAGCAAGAAGCTCCAAGAGGATTGGGCTAGAGCTGCTGAAGAAGGCCCTAGGGTTCTTATGAGCCTCGGGGTAGATTTTTGAGCCCATGGACCAAAGTTGGGTGATGTAAGCTCCATTGGAGCTTGTAGTCCTAGGATCTTCTTCATCAATGGATTCCTTTGCTTCTTGGAAGATGATTGGCAGTGGAATGGAGAAGGAAGAGAGAGAGGAGATGCCACTTCAAGGAGAAGATGAATCTAGAAGAAGCTCACCACCATAGGAGGCCATGGATAAGAGCTAGGAGGAAGAAGGAGATGAATGAAGGGAGAGGGAGAGAAGAGCACGATATTTTGTGCTCTAAGAGAGCTTTGAAATTTGAAGTTTAATTTTCAAATGATCAAAGTTGAAAAAAATGCACACACATGACCTCTATTTATAGCCTAAGTGCCACACAAAATTGGAGGGAAATTTGAATTTCACTTGGATTTGAAATTGAATTTGTGGAGCCAAATTTGGAGCCAAAATTTCACTAATTATGATAAGTGAGTTTTAGTTATGGTTCAGCCCACTAATCCAAGATCAAGTCCAAGATTCTCCACTAAGTGTGCTTAGGTGTCATGAGGCATGTAAAGCATGAAGGACATGCACAAAGTGTGACTATATGATGTGGCAATGGGGTGTAGCAAGCAAATGCGCACCTCCCCTTCTAAAATTTAATTGGATTGAGCTTCTCCCAATTAAATTAATTTTTTTTTTCCAACACACATATCAAATATTCACTTAATGCATGTTAAATTACAAAACTACCCCTAATACAAAAACTAGTCTAGGTGCCCTAAAATACAAGGGCTTAAAAATCCTACATTTCTAGGGTACCTTACCTATATTATGGAGCCCTAAATACAAGGCCAAGAAATAATGAAACCTTAATCTAATATGTACAAAGATAAGCGGGCTCATACTTAGCCCATGGGCCCGAAATCTACCTAAGGCTCATGAGAACCCTAAGGCCTTTTCTTGCATCTCTGGCCCAATCTTCTTGGAGCCTTCCATCCAATGCCCTTGTGGAGTAGGATTGCATTATTCCCTCCCCCTTGAAAAGGATTTGACCTCAACTCCCAAGGTTCTTGAAACTTTGGGTTTTTTTCCTCAACACCTGTAAAAACAACAAAAACATATGTATTAGTGGTGTTTGGTATGTTGAAGTAAGGTAAGGTCTGAAAACCCATTTCCTGGGCATCTTCCCATGAAGGAACATGGTTCCTCACCAACTCAATGAGTAGTGCAACAAGTATAGAAAAATATGGGGCAAACCTTTTGTAATAGTTTGTTAAGTCATGGAAGCCCCAAAATTTTCTTATACTTGGTGTAGTGGGCCACTCAGGAATGACCTTTATTCTGTTAGGGTTCATGGGAACCCCTTGATCACTACTTAAAAAATTAAGAAAAGTAATACAATAAAACATACCTTTTTTTCTGTATTTTCATGTTGATTATTCCTACCAAAAAGTATGAAAAACCTAAGGTGTCCCATATGAGTACCTAAGTTTGTATTGAAACTAAAAATAAGAACAAACCTACCTAACGAGTCCCTATGTACACAAATCATGAAGATGTTGGGTGCACGAGTGATTTTACAAAAGAGGGTTGCACCACTCAAAACATTCATCATACCACCTATTTTAGGGATTTGGTGCCTAATAATACCTATTTTGGGCACCAACAAAGCATAAGGATTTAAGCTCTTGCAAACCAAACCCTCATCCAACAATTCCTTTACTTGAGGAATAAATTCAAGCCCAAGAGGTGTGGCAATGCTAACAAGTGTCTTTTTACAAAGGAGAAAATGTGGAGGTTGCCTAAGAGAGGAAAATTCTTTAATATTTGTCTTTATTTCAAAATGCCTTTCCTTCTTAGCTAAGCTCTTGGAGGAGACACTTACCTCCTTACACTCCTCCTTAAACATTAAAAGTTGTCCTTCTTCTTGGGGGTAGATTTCTTCACTAGATTCTTCCCCTTTTGCTTCTTCACTTTCACTAGAGGAAGGTGAAGTAGTAGCCTCATCTTGGCTACTATAAATGTCTTGGCTCCTCATAATCATGGTTTTCTTGTTGGGGCATTGAGAAGTAATGTGTCCTCTTCCAAGACATTTAAAGCACTGTATAGAGCTAGTCTTTTCTTGCATACTAGCCTTAGGGGGTTGCTTTTCTATTGTCTTTCCCTTATCATCATTGGGCTTAGAAGGTGCTGCCCCTAAGATGCCTAGACCTTGGTCTTTCTTTGGATAAGAATGAGGGCCATAAGATATTAAAGTAGAGTTCCTTTTAAGTTTTTGCTTTTCCCTTATTTCTCAATCTAAGTAAGCCTCTACATTGTCCTTCCCATGGAAGTATGGGAGGTTAATGTTAGCCTCTTGAGGCTTTCTTTCATTTTCTCTCCTATGGGAGTGAGGTCTAAGATGTGACCTATTCCTTCCTTCATAATAGTCACGAAGTTCTTCACTTAAGCTATTGCAAGAGTTATGACTACTATAGGAGACATGTTTTTCTCTTGTCATTTCTTTCATTATTTTTCTTCTTTCTTCCTCTCTTATTTTCTCTCTTTCATCTTGACTTATTTCTTCCAATCTTTTTTTTCCTTTTTCTTTTCTCTCTTGTTTTTCTTTCCACAACTTAAGGGATCTCAACTCATCTAATATCTTATACAAGGGGTCCTTAGGAGTAGAACCCTCACCATTAACACTAGATGAAGAATGAAGACTCATGTTGGTTCCTAAGTTGTGGTTCTTTCTTGTTGGGGGTTTGAAAACAAAAGGTCAAAGAAACTATGGTTGAAACTAGCCAAAATAAACACTAAAAGAGGTGTGAAAGATAAGGTAAAAACTAATTGGTAAAAGGTAAGTGATGTGCCATCATTTTCTTCTATTTTCTAAACCCTTTTTGCACCATTTTAATTATTGATTGGTCTTAATTGTCAATTAATTAGGCAGTTTTATTATTTGGGCTCATTTAGCTAATTTGATGTTTTTAATCTAATTTCAGGAATTAATGAAACATTGGGCTTAATCCGGATTTTGGTTGTGGACTTGAAGAGGGCAAATAAAGCAGCGCTTACCTTAGTTAATTTCTAATTAGGAAATTTCACAATTTTATTTTATGTTGTTCAGTGTTTATTTCGTTTTGGGCCAGAGTATTGTAATAGGGCCCAGTGACTTTGAGTGACTCTTTTTAAATAGCTGCCTTGGGATTCGTGCAGGGCATTCTATTTTGCTATGCTATTTTCATTATTCAGAGCTTTGGTTTTAGGTTTTCACGTTTTTCTGTGCCCTTGTTACAGTTTTCGTTCTTAATGCAAATTTCCGTTTTCTGCTTCTAATTACGAGTTCATTCTTGCTTCTTCTTCTACTTTCATTTACGTTTCTGTTCATTTACGTTTCTGTTCATTTACGTTTCTGTTCATTTACGTTTCTGCTTCATGTTTCAATTGCGTTTTCTGTTTGAATCCATGGAAGGCTAGATTTTCTGGTGTTGTTTCCTTTTGAGGACGAAGCCCAACTCTCTTTGAGGTTTCGTTTGTAATGTGGTTTCCTGGCAGTTTTCCCTTCACCAGTTATCCCAATTTCGTGAATATTAATCAGTGCACGCTTCGTGTTCGATTAATTGCCTCTGAGCCTAACTTGCGTTCATGCTTAATGGACGAAGGGCTAACTGGTGTATGTGGTGCCTAATCACGTATTGAAAACCCTAAGTTGATTTTCGCTTAGTAAATTGAAATAGGGTTGGATTAAGTGGTTGACTGTTAGGGACGTATTCTCCATAACCCAGGATAAGAGAGTGGCTTCTGAATCAGAGGAAACAACCCGTTTTTAATATTAGTAGTTTCGTATTCCATTTTATTTGTCTGCTCTTTAATTACCAAACAACCAAACCCCCCCCCCCCCCCCATCGTTACTGTTACTGCAAGTATACTATGAACATTTGGCTTGTCACTGCTCGTTGGGAAACAACCTAGGATCACTTCCTAGTTACTGCATTTTCATGTTTATTTGATTCGGGTACGGCCTCGATCAAATTTGGCACCGTTGCCGGGGAGCAGTGTCCAAAGGTTCATAATAGATAGCTAGTGTTTTGTGTTTAATCCTTTCGTGTTTTATGTTTAATTGTTAGTATTGTGTTAGTATGTGTGTTAGTGTTGTTTAGTGTCCTGGTATTTTGTTTAATGTGTGTTCTGTTTCAGTTTTCCCATTAAGTGTTTCCCCTGTTTCAGTCTTGTGTGTTTTGCTGTGAAGATTGTGCTTGAAAACAGAGTAGTAGTAGAAATCAGCTTGCGGCAAAAAAAACAGAGTAGTAGTAGAAATCAATTAGAGACGGATTTTAGCGACCACCCATGCTGAATTATTTGAGATTTTTTGTTTTAGTAGCTAGGGTTGTTATTTTTGGCTGAATTTTTTTGTGGTAACTTCTTTTAATCCATATTTTGTGGGAAAAATAGCCAGAGCCTTTAGTTTGGTCAGATTTGAAAGTTCCAAAAAACAAGCAAATTTTGTGTTTGTCAAAACTTCAAACGGCCATAACTTTTGCTCCGGTTATCAGAATCGCAATTATTATATATGCATTTGGGGTAGAAAAAAAATTCCTATGCCGTGGCATAGGCCGGCTGAGGTCTCCATCGTCCAAAAAAAGCGATTCTGTCAAAAGTTTTTTATTTTTCAAGTTTTATTCACTTATTTTTCTTAACTTACCATTTTTAGCTTTCATAGTTAGACTTTGAATTTTTGTCTGAAATTTTTTGTGCTATCTTCTCATCATTTTATAAGGTTGCTCACAAAATTTCAAGTCATTTGGATATCATTTCAGGGTAGCTGTAGTTCAAACCTACACCTTTATTTACATGACAAGGCAACTAGTTGTGTGCATGCTGAATGTAGTGTATGACTAGAGGCAATCCATCTGACTTACAACCCTTTGATCCTGAGATAGATAGGACATTTCATAGATAAGTTAGGCATCATTTTATACCTTTTGATCATTCTGAGCATTCCATAACTGGTGAATCTGTGCATTCTGTTATTGGTGATTTTGAACATCCTGATCTTGAGCATTATAATTTTGAGCATTCTGATTCTGAGCATTCTGATTTTGCACATTCTGAGAACATGGCACAACCTCCACCTCGTGAGAGGACTCTAAGGGAAATGGCTGCACCTGATTTCACCTATGAAAGCTTGTGCATCCAATACCCTGATGAGGATGTCCCATATGTTCTTAAAACTGGACTGATTCATTTGCTTCCAAAGTTTCATGGCCTTGCAGGTGAAGACCCGCACAAACATTTGAAAGAATTTCACATTGTCTGCTCCACCATGAAACCCCCAAATGTCCAAGAGGATCACATATTTCTGAAGGCTTTTCCTCATTCATTAGAGGGAGTGGCAAAGGACTGGCTGTATTACCTTGCTCCAAGGTCCATCACGAGCTGGGATGACCTTAAGATAGTATTCTTAGAAAAAAATTTCCCTGCTTCCAGGACCACAACCATCAGGAAGGATATCTCAGGTATTAGACAACTCAGTGGAGAGAGCCTGTATGAGTACTGGGAGAGATTTAAGAAACTATGTGCCAGTTGCCCTCACCATCAGATTTCAGAACAATTTCTTCTCCAATATTTTTATGAAGGACTCAGTAATATGGAGAGAAGTATGATAGATGCTGCCAGTGGTGGAGCCCTTGGAGACATCACTCCTGCTGAAGCCAGAAATTTAATTGAGAAGATGGCCTCCAACTCCCAGCAGTTTAGTGCCAGAAATGATGCCATAGTCATTAGAGGAGTGCATGAGGTAGCTACAAACCCATCTGCATCATCTGAAACTAAGAAGCTTGAAGGCAAACTAGATGCGTTGGTCAACTTGGTAACCCAGCTGGCCTTGAATCAGAAATCTGTACCTGTCGCAAGGGTTTGTGGTTTGTGCTCCTCTGCTGACCACCATACAGACCTTTGCCCTACCATGCAGCAACCTGGAGCAATTGAGCAGCCTGAAGCTTATGCTGCAAATATTTACAATAGACCTCCTCAACCTCAGCAGCAAAATCAACCACAGCAGAACAATTATGACCTTTCCAGCAACAGATACAACCCTGGATGGAGGAATCACCCTAACCTCAGATGGTCCAGCCCTCAACAACAACAACAACAGCCTGCTCCTTCCTTCCAAAATTCTGCTGGCCCAAGCAGACCATACATTCCTCCACCAATCCAACAACAGCAACAACCCCAGAAACAGCCAACAGTTGAGGCCCCTCCATAACCTTCCCTCGAAGAACTTGTGAGGCAAATGACTATGCAGAACATGCAGTTTCAGCAAGAGACCAGAGCCTCCATTCAGAGCTTAACCAATCAGATGGGACAATTAGCTACTCAATTGAATCAACAACAGTCCCAGAATTCTGACAAGTTGCCTTCTCAAGCTGTCCAAAATCCCAAAAATGTCAGTGCCATTTCATTGAGGTCGGGAAAGCAATGTCAAGGACCTCAACCCGTAACACCGTTCTCATCTGCAAATGAACCTGCCAAACTTCACTCTATTCCAGAAAAAGGTGATGACAAAAATCTACCTAACAATTTCTGTGCAGGTGAATCTTCTTCCACAGGTAATTCTGATTTGCAGAAGCAGCACATTCCCCCTCTTCCATTCCCTCCAAGAGCAGTTTCCAACAAAAAAATGGAAGAGGCAGAGAAAGAGATCTTGGAAACGTTTAGAAAAGTAGAAGTAAACATACCTCTGTTGGATGCAATAAAGCAAATTCCAAGATATGCCAAATTCTTGAAGGAGCTGTGCACTAATAAGCGGAAGCTTAAAGGAAGTGAACGAATTAGCATGGGCAGAAATGTCTCCGCATTGATTTGGTAAATCTGTTCCTCAAATTCCTGAAAAATGCAAAGATCCAGGTACATTCAGCATACCTTGATTCGGGTACGGCCTCGATCAGTAAGCTATCTAGGCAGTTTGGCAATGGAAGATAAAGGAAATAAGCTTTGAAAGTAACCAGGAAATGTAAACTAGGCGAATCCTAGGAGTGTTTGGATGGCCACATTTAAGGTTCCCAACAAAACACTCACAATCTTAAGGGAAAATTGCATAAAATTATTACACACAAGTGGAAGTAGGGTGACCTATTGGAGGCTCCCAACTTACTTCCAATGAAAGGCCTTTTTGTTACAAAGTTTGGAAGCAAAGAAAATTGCCAATTACAAATTACAAAAAAAAAAAAAGAAGAAGTCCTCAAAACACGTAGTGACCAATTCTCAGTAATTTACAAAGTTCGTATGTTCAAGCTGCCAGCACCAGTGATTTCAACTTAGAAATCAAGAGTAGTGTTTATGTTGCTTAAGGCTTGGATAGTTACAATTTGTGTTTGCTTATGCTCAATTATCTTGAATAACACAATTCAAGAGAGCTTAAGACTTATTTTGATTCACAAATCCAGCTACAACTCATCACCATAACTCAACTTCATCATAGGCATCATGTAGGAAACTTAGAAAAAAAAAAGGTTCAATAACAAGACTACTTCTAGGAATTGATTTAGAACATGTAAGGAACTAAATAACATGCATGAATTAGACTCAAAATTCAAAAGATAGGCTAAGAATGACAAGAATACATGAACAAAAGTATCTAGAATTCAATCAAAAAAATAAAAATTCAACACAAACTTAAAACATAATGTGACAATTACTATGACTAAACATGACTCTAAGACAACATGGATTAAGTGATTTACACTTAGATTTTTGTGCTTTTTTTCTAATCAATATTTTGGAAGAAAATTTAGATCTACGGTTCAACACAAGAATATTATGAATGAAAAATGATAGAACCTAAAATCAACACAAAAACATGATTCAAGAGTAGATCTACAAAATTTGAACCATAGAAATGCAAGAACAAGTGTAGATCTAAGATTTAATCAGTTTATTTTTTTAATCTACTCTAAACAGCACCAAACCACAAGACAGTGGAGGATATACATGGAGAATAAGATGAAGAACAAGGAATTAAAGGGAATTCACCGAACAAAAAGATAGAGGAAACAAAAGAACATCACCTAGATGAAGATGCTCTTGATACCACATGACGTAAGCTCCATTGGAGCTTGTAGGCCTAGGATCGTTTTCATCAATGGATTCCTTTGCTTCTTGGAAGATGAGTGGCAGTGGAATGGAGAAGGAAGGGAGAGAGGAGACGCCACTTCAAGGAGAAGATGAGTCTAGAAGAAGCTCACCACCATAGGAGACCATGGATAAGAGCTTGGAGGAAGAAGGAGATGAATGAAGGGAGAGGGAGAGAAGAGCACGATATTTTGTGCTCTAAGAGAGCTTTGAAATCTGAAGTTTAATTTTCAAATGATCAAAGTTGAAAAAAATGCACACACATGACCTCTATTTATAGCCTAAGTGCCACACAAAATTGGAGGGAAATTTGAATTTCACTTGGATTTGAAATTGAATTTGTGGAACCAAATTTTGGAGCCAAAATTTCACTAATTATGATTAGTGAATTTTAGTTATTGTTCAGCCCACTAATCTAAGATCAAGTCCAAGATTCTCCACTAAGTGTGCTTAGGTGTCGTGAGACATGTAAAACATTGATCGAGGCCGTACCCGAATCAAATAAACATTAAAATGTACTATCTAGAAAGGGATCCTAGGTCGTCTCCCAACGACAAATGATCAACCAAACATTCATAACATGTAATAGTGAAACAGTAACGAAATGGGGGGGGGGGGGGGTTGTTGTTTTTGTAATTCAAATAGCAAGCAAACTCGAATTAAAGAAATAACAGAATTGAAACATGTTGTTTCCCCTTGATTCAAAAGCAAGTCTCTTATCCTAGGTTACAAGAATGTATCCCGAATCAGTTCAACCACTTAATCCAACCCTAAATTAATTTACTTAGCGAAAATTAACATAAGGTTGTCATTATGTGATTAAGCAACACATACACCAATTAATCCCTCTCACATGTCCATTAAGCATGAACATAAATTAAGCATAGAGACAATTAATCAAGCATTAAGCATGCATGGATTAATAGCAACAATTATAGAGCAATTGGTGAAGGGGAAAAACTGATAGGAATTCAATAGTAATAACAAAACCTCAAAGAGAGTTGTGCTTGATCCTCAAGAGAAAACAACACTGGAGACTCTGCCTTCCATTAATCAGCAGAATGAAAATGAATTCAAGGGGCAGAAGCAAAAAATGAAATTGCAATTTGAAACAGAAAACGAAATTTGATTGCTACATGAACAATGCGCGTGAACAGTAACACAAAACTGAAAATGCAAAACCCTAAAAATTTTCTCCTGTGTCAACCGTCTCCTTCTACTAAAACCCTGGTGCTATTATAAAGATCCTCAGCCCCAAAGCTTACAAATCTCTTTTAAGTCCAAGCCCAAAAATAGAATAAAATAAAACTGGACGAAATAAAATAAAATTTTCTGCTCTCTTCAAGTTCAAGCCGGTTCAGCCCAATTCCGGATCCAGGCCCAATTGCTGATAATTCTCCTGAAATTAAATTAAAAACACAAAATTAGTCAAGTAGGCCCAAATGATAAAAATGCATAATTAATTTGACAATTAAGGCTAATCAGTAATTAAAATTGTGACAAAAAGGGTTAAGAAATAGGAGAAAATAATGACACATCAAATTCCGCCACACTTAGCCTTTTGCACTCTTGGGCAAAATCAAAAAGCAGAGCAAGGAACAAATCCAGAGACATTAAAGAGAGACAAACAAACACAAAATCATTTATATATTTCTTAATGAATCCCAAGGAATGAAAGGAATGGGCAACATCCAACACGTAAAGAGTTAAAGAATCAAGATAGTCATGAAAATCATCCAAGCACCTTAATCATGGCAAGGTAGTCAATCAGCTCAAGAATTGAATGAAAAGTGATAAAGCCTCACAAGATATGCACTCTATCTCTCAAGTGTCTAGGCTACTCTTTACTCTCAGAGCACCCATGAAAACAAACACCACATAGATTTTGGCAAAACTCTAAAATTGACAACCAAACTCGATAAACACATACACATGAGGATCAAAAGGTCTTTTAAGGTTGTAATGGGGCCAGGGACAAGGTAGAGGAAAGTGTGGGATAAGTAGCTAAAACCCAAAGGAATAGAGGAGCAATGAGGAATAAGTGGAAATTAAGCAAAAGTAGTAAACCCAAAACCTCCAGTATCAACAAAATCAACCAAGTCTTCAAACTAGTCCAAGTCCTCAAAACAAGACCTCATTTATTCAACTTCACTCTTTTTTTGTTTTTCTCTTCTATTTTTTTTAGAACAGAAAATGAAAATTTAAAAGCATTTTGAATATTTGAAAAATAAAGCAACAATTAGGCAATATATGTATATACATCAAGCATGGCCAAAACATCCAATGAAACATACCCCTTAAGGGTATGGTGAGATCATGGTTTTTCACTTAAGGCTTGTAATGAGCTTCAAAACAAAGAAAGGGGAACATAGGCTCATAGGGGCTATCAAAGGAATTAATTCAAGGTAGGCTCATTTGGCTGGAGGCTTATAAGAACAAAATGCCTAAATCATCTCCCAACATGCATGTGAACCAAGAAGTATCAACAAGAGTCAAGCCAAGGCTATTGTGCAAGCAATCAATGGGGCAAAACACACTGAATAAAATAGATGATGATGGCTCAAAATCTTACCAAGGGTAAATCTATCACTTTTAATTCAACCTTTCAAAACTAACTTGACATGTAGAGAAAAACAAGGATTTCAATTCACAAAATGCCAAAAAACTCCTATTTCAAAAACAATTACCCATTACTTTTACATAACCCAAAATTCAAAGAGAAACATGCAATATTGTACACAAAACATAAAACCAAAATAACAAAATTAACCTAGAAAACCCCAAAGAAAGAGCAATCTCCCCCCCCCCCCCACACTTAAACAACACATTGTCCTCAATGTAGCTCAATCATAAGATCAAGAGCAATCACAACAATCAATAAATTTGGACAAGTGCAATAAAAGTAAAGGAGATAGAAAAAGAAAATTCCCTAAGTCATGGCGGAAGAGAAGTAGGGTGAAGTAAGGAGGTCTCCTCCACCACTACATCCACCAAGGAACGATTTGTGAGGAATGGTTTCAGCCAGTGTCCATTGACCTTGAAGCTCTTATCTGTGGATTCAATTTTGATCTCAACTATACCATAAGGAAAAACATTAGTCGCCATAAAAGGAAAAATCCACTTTGACCTCAACTTACCACTCATGAGTCTGAGCCTAGAGTTATACAATAAAACTTTCTGTCCAACCACGAAGTCCTTCTTAGCTATCAAGCTGTCATGGAACTTCTTGGTCTTCTCCTTGTAGAATTTGGAATTCTTATAGGATTCTAAACGGATCTCATCTAGCTCACTTAGTTGCAACTTCCTTTCCTCTCCAGCCAGATCAATAGAGAAGTTGCAGGTCTTTACAGCCCAGTAGGCTTTGTGCTCTATCTCTACAAGAAGATGACATGCCTTGCCAAAGACAACCTGATAAGGAGACATTCCTATGGGTGCTTTGTAGGCAGTCCTATGCGCCCAAAGAGCATCATCCAACCTGGTGCTCCAATCCTTTCTGTTCGGCTGCAGAATCATCTCCAAGATCCTTTTTATCTCCCTATTTGAAATCTCAGCCTGCCCATTAGTTTGGGGGTGGTAAGGTGTGGAAATTCTGTGCATGACCCCATACTTTTTGAGCAAGGCATACATGGATCTGTTACAAAAATGGGTGCCTTGATCACTAACGATGGCTCTAGGGACTCCAAACCTGCAAAACAGATTAGATCTAACGAAATCCATAATAACCTTAGCATTGTTAGTTCTGGTGGCTTTGGCTTCCACCCATTTTGAATCATAATCAACAGCAAGGAGAATATAAACAAAAGCAAAAGAGACAGGGAAGGGCCCCATAAAGTCTGTACCCCAGACATCAAACACCTCACAGAACAACATGAGGTTTTGAGGCATTTGCTCTCTCCATGAAAGTTAGCCGCCTGCTTTCTGACAAGGCTCACAAGTGCTACAGATTCTCCACGCATCCTTGAATATGGTGGGCCAATAGAAACCGCAGTCAAGCACCTTGCGAGCTATCCTCTGTATGCAACATGGCCACCTGGTGCGGAAGAATGACAAAATTGCAGGACTGAGTCAATCTCATTGTCTGGAATGCATCTCCTAATAACCTAGTCACTGCACAAATTCCACAAATAGGGGTCATCCCAAATATAATGCTTAGCATCGCTCTTAATTTTGTCAGTTTGAGCTTTAGATGCTAAGGGAGGAAAAACAGAAGCAACCAAATAATTCACAATATTAGAAAACCAAGGAGTAGGGAAGGAATCAGAAATATTATACAGAATGTACAAATGGTCATCCGAAAAATCATCCTGAAAGGGTGAGTCCTCAGACACACACTCAATCCTACTCAGGTGGTCAGCCACGAGGTTTTGTGCACCACTCCGATCACGAATCTCCAAATCAAACTTTTGGAGCCAAAGCATCCACCTGATCAATCTAGGCTTTGATTCAGCCTTCTCCAACAGATACTTAAAGCTGCATGGTTAGTATAAACAATAACACGAGTACCAAGCAAATATGAACGAAATTTCTCAAGAGCAAAACCTATCGCTAATAGCTCCTTCTCTGTGGTAGTGTAATTTGCTTGAGCAGCATCCAAAGTTCTGGAAGCGTAGTAAATCACCCGAGGTAGCTTGTCAATCTTTTGAGCAAGGACAGCCCCCAATCCATAATTGGATGCATCGCACATCAACTCAAATGGGGCTATCCAATCAGGTGCCTGAATAATAAAGGTGGTAGTCACCGCACGCTTGAGGCAATCAAAAGCCTCTTTGCACCGATCATCAAAATCAAACTCCACCTCCTTTTGCAGCAGATTGGATAGCAGAAGGGCCACTTTGCTAAAGTCCTTAATAAAGCTCCTATAAAACCCTGCATGGCTAAGAAAAGAATGAACCTCTCGCACGCAAAAGGGCTAAGGCAATTGTGAAATAGAAGCTATTTTTGCAAGGTCTACCTCTATGCCCCTACTAGAAATGATATGCCCTAAAACTATACCGTGTTCTACCATGAAGTGACATTTTTCAAAATTCAGCACAAGGTTAGTTTCAATGCATCTATTAAGAACTCTATCCAGACTATCCAAACATGCATCAAAAGAGGATCTATAAACAGTACAATCATCCATAAACACCTCTATGCAACTCTCTAAAAAGTCACTAAAAATGATAAGCATACACCGCTGGAAGGTACCAGGGGCGTTGCATAGGCGAAAGGGCATCCTCTTATAGGCAAAAGTACCAATGGGACAGATGAATGTGGTCTTTTCTTGATCCTCAAGAGCAATATGAATTTGTAAATAACCAGAAAAACCATCAAGAAAACAGTAATGAGACTTACCTGCCAAGCGCTCAAGCATTTGATCAATGAATGGTAAGGGAAAATGATCTTTTCTGGTTGCCTGATTCAGCCTCCTATAATCAATGTAGACTCACAAGTTGTTATGAACTCTTGTGGGGATAAGCTCATCCCTCTCATTCTTGATCACTGTGAGGCCTGTCTTCTTAGGAACCACTTGGACTGGACTCACCCATTGGCTGTCAGAAATGGGGTAGATGATTTTGTGACATCCTGGAAATTTCTACTCGGAATTTTTGTAAATGGTGCATTTTGAATGACTATATATATATATATATGTATTATTCAGTGTATGTATGTATATATTATTCCTGGTAGAAGTAAGTATTTTGGGGGAAAGATACGCGAATTAGGCTAATTAACGAAGAGAAATCCATAACTGGATGGTAATAGGTTAATTCTCCATTAATTAGTCTAAAAATCATCGTTTTGCGTGCAACTTAAAATTTAACAAAACCAACCTTTGCACCACACTCGGGGTTTTATTCTGAGCATTTTGATATATATATTGCCTACTTTCGAAAACTGGCCCCGACGGGCGCAGAGAAACGTGAGGGACTGGAACCAGCGAAACGACACGCAACCCGAGGTAGGATTTTGGCATTTCAAAAGGTCAGATTTTTCTCTTCATGTGGCTGAGCATGAGTCACATCAAGAGAAAAGGTGGGCCCTTTTGCTCCACTCAAATGGAGACATGTGGCATAGCTTAAAATAAAATAATAGAAAAGAGAAAAGCCTCTTTAAACCAAAAAGTTGTTTTCTCTCTCTCCTCACTCAACAAAAAATTTCAGAAGCTTTCTCCCTCTCCCTCACGTTGCTTTTTCTTTCTTCTTCCTCTCCATTGAAGCCTCCATTAAAGCTCCAACCTTTGGTCACCATTTATGCTCCAAATCGCGAAAGGAAGGCATTTTCGGAGTCGTGAAGCGCATCTCTACGTGTGGGACCTCGAAATCTCAGGTTTGGGTAGACTTCTTCTCACCTAAATTTTCATGGGTATTGGGTTTTGGGAGATATGAAGCGCATCTCTATGTATTGTGGTAGTTATTTGTGAAGGAATTTGTTGAAAGCATGTTGAACTTGCCATGTTTGGTGTGAGTCAAGCTTACCCATTCTGTTTTAGGGTTTTTATGATGATGCTTGTGATGTTTATGTGCTGAAATTGCTGATGGAAAACTGCTAGGGATGAAGGGTAGAGTTAACCTAGGGTTAGAAAGTGAGAATGTAGTGTTATGAGTGGAAAAGTGTGATGCTCTGAGGGTTTGAAAGGCTAAATCTGGATTCAGTAGAAATTGGAGGTTAAAGTGAGTTAGTCCTAGTTTGAAATGTCATTTAGGATTGATGAGAAAGCTTGGGTTGTGCAAGAGAGAAAAACAAAAGACCAAAGTGAAGGCAAGAGCCATTTCTAGGGTAAAATTGGGTGTTGAGGAGTCAGATTTTGATTTGGTGGAATTTTAGGCGTAAAACCAGTTTGAGCAAGTTTAGATTAAGGTTATAGACTTGTGTGAGGTGAGAGTTTGCTCTAAATTTACCCCATTCTCATTTTCACTTCTCAAACCTTGAAAATCCACTAAAATGAGGGGTTTTAGATACCTAGATTTTGAATTGCTTTGGTCTGAAGCTTGTCCTTGGTTTAGACATGATTGATACATGATTTGGGACTTGTAGGATTCAATTTGGGCAAAATTAGATGAGGGAAAGTGTGATTTCGAAAATCTGCACTTTATGCAGAATTTTGCTGTCAAATAGGTGCAGCAGAATTTTGGCTTTGTGCAGAAAGTGTTGTGTATTTGCTGTTTGTGGAAAGAGTAGTACATATAGGGTTTCGGACGTTTTCTAGCAGATCCCAACGGTCGTAATGTAGTTTTATGTGCTAGAGACTTCCAGTAAAATTTTCAAGTCGATCCAACGGTTAACGAATTGGAACAAAGAGAATATTACTGGGGTATCTGAGTGTGAAAAGCTGTGATGTTGGTTTGTGTTTTGGGCAGAGTTTTCTGCCTCTGCCCTATTTTCTTGGTTGTATTAGTTCATGATGCTTGGATTTTGAATTACTTGGATGTTGTGGAAGCTTGGGAGGATTGATGGGGACCCGGCGTTGAGAGGAACGAGGATAAGGGCTACGTGGGAGTACGTGAGCTCAGTTGAGGTGGGCAATAGGGGATGGTGGGTTTATACGTGATTTGTGGATGTGGAGAATTGTTTTGCACCATCGCCCGAATGCCACCTAGTACCACATGTGATGGGTACCCCATAATCCTACAAGCTTGAAATGAGGAAGTGTGGAAGGGTGAGACTTCCTACTTTTATTCGTTGACCACAGAGTGGTACCTGGAGATATGTCGCGGGGGTCAGGAGACCTTGGGGACGTCAGGTGGGGTGCTATTGCCCAAAACCAAGCTTGACCAATCCCGACCCAACCCGGGCATAGTCAGTCAGTGAGAACCTGTGATGTACCTAAACAGGCAAGCTCCTGGCAGTCAACCAATAAAAGAACAAAGACCACAAAGCAGGGAGGCTTGTGTGGTGGTTGGCCAGCAATGAGTCTTGAGTGAGATTTGGGATATGGCTTCTGGTAATCGATTACCAAAGGTAGGTAATCAATTACAAGGCTTAAAAGTGAAGACAAGAAGCTAAGATGGCCTCTGGTAATCGATTACCAAGGGAGTGTAATCGATTACCAGGCTTGAAAACGAGATCAGGAAGCTAGGACGGCTTCTGGTAATCGATTACCAAGGGGTGTAATCGATTACCAGGCTTAGAAATGGGACTGGTAATCGATTACCGGGCTGTGTAATCGATTACACAGAGGAATAAGCCACTGGTAATCGATTACCAGCCATGTGTAATCGATTACACAGTGCAGTTTGCAGGTTTTCACGTCCTGAAGCTATGTAATTCGAGTTTGGCCTCTGGTAATCGATTACCAATGAGGTGTAATCGGTTACCAAAGATGAAAAGCCTTGAGATACCCTTTAACTTGCATGTAGTGGTTATGGGACGCATTGTGTTGCTACCACAGTTAGATCTCTCATGAAAGAGTCTACCCCTTTCCTTTTCTTTCTTGTAGATCGCGATGGCGGCGCAACTAATCCATGATCGAGTGGAGATGGAGTGCCTAGAGGGAGCTTGGGAGACCCTCGAAGGCAATGCGAGGTGCCGATTTCGGGGCACGATTCGATTCACGGCTACTTCATTGGTGCATCGAGATGAATCCGCGCGCACGCTTCAGCGCACTGTGGAGTGGATACTACCCTCGCCTACACCATACCGTCTAGTGGAGCCAGTCCAAGTGATCGAGGTGACATCATCTGAGCAAGACCCTGAGGAGGATCCTGAGGAGCTACCTCCTGAGCCTGTTGTGGATGCTCTTGACTTTCTAGAGGGTGATGAGGACCCACTCCCTGAGGTGGATTCTCCCGAGGACATCATGTCGGCATCTGAGGCAGACTCTACGGAGGATAGTGGCCCTGGATGTGGCGTCCCCAAAATAATGACTGGTTTAATAGTAATAATTTAAATAACAAAAACCATGGTAATTTTTTTTTTTCTTCTTTTTCTTTTTCATTTCTTTCTCTTTTCACCATAACTAGGTTTAGAAGGAAAATCCTCACTATAAAGTCCTGAATGGCCAGTTCACAACTCTATTCGGAGTCATTTCTTTCTTACCGCTCATAATTCTCTAAATTATTTTGCTTTTTCAAAAGAAAGAACGTACCAGTCATTACTTTAGGTCGTCACGTGAAAATAAAAGAATAAAATACGGTCGATAAACTCTTTTACAAATAAAGTTACTAACGCTTTCTTTTCAAAGAACAAGATCGATCATAAATGCATTCATCATTTAAAGCTGTCCAAAATATGGGAGTTTTACAAAATATATATAGTGTCATCCAGAGCAAAGGTGTCCATAGTGGTGGCTTCAGCCACATGTATACAATCATCAAATGCCTATACATCAGGTCTACCCATACAAAAACAAAAGAGTAAACCTAACAGTTAGTCCTAGATACACCCACCCTCAAAAAGTATACAAAACTAATCCAAAAAGCTGTCCACTAGGATGAAGAGCCTCCGCTGATCGCCATCTCCCTCGGGCCGCTATCCTCCGTAGAGTCTGCCTCAGATGCCGACATGACTTCCTCGGGAGAATCCACCTCAAGAAGTGGATCCTCATCACCCTCTAGAAAGTCAAGGGCATCCACAGCAGGCTCAGGAGGTAGCTCCTCCAGGTCCTCCTCAGGGTCTTCCTCGGATGACGTTACCTCGATCACTTGAACGGGCTCCACTAGACGATATGGTGTAGGCGTGGGTAGTATCCATTCCACAGTGCGCTGAAGCGTCCGTGCAGGTTCATCTGGATGCACCAAAGAAGTAGCCGTGAATCGAATGGTGCCCCGAAATCGACACCTCGTGTTGCCTTCGAGGGTCTCCCAAGCTCCCTCTAGGCACTCCATCTCTACTCGATCACGGATTAGCTGCGCCGCCATCACGATCTACAAGAAAGAAGAGAAAGGGGTAGACTCTTTCACAAGAATCTAACTGTGCTGCACACGATGCGTCTCATAAACACTACATGCAATAAAAAGGGGTATTTTAAGGCTTTCCATCTCTGGTAATCGATTACACAGCCTTGGTAATCGATTACCAGAGGCTAAACTTGAATTACACAGCCTCAGGACATGAAATATGCAATAATACACTGTGTAATCGATTACACATGCCTGGTAATCGATTACCAGTGACCCATTCCTCTGTGTAATCGATTACACAGGCTGGTAATCGATTACCAGAGGCTTCCATCAACTCCCAGTTCCCTTTTTAAGCCTGGTAATCGATTACACCCCTTGGTAATCGATTACCAGAGGCTTCCTTAGCTTCCTGACCTCGTTTTCAAGCCTGGTAATCGATTACATCCCCTGGTAATCGATTACCAGAGACCATCTTAGCCCCCTGTCTTCATTTTTAAGCCTTGTAATCGATTACCCCCCCTTGGTAATCGATTACCAGAGGCCACAATCCACATATTACACAAAATTCACAGCTGGCCAGCCACCACAAGCCTCCTTGCTTTGTGGTCTTGTTTTCCTTTTATCTGTTGACTGCCAGGAGCTCGCCTGCTTAGGTACATCACAGGTTCTCACTGACCGACTATGCCCGGGTTGGGTCGGGATTGGTCAAGCTTGGTTTTGGGCAATAGCACCCCACCTGACGTCCCCAAGGTCTCCTGACCCCCGCGACATATCTCCAGGTACCACTCTGTGGTCAACAATAAAAGCAGGAAGTTTCACCCTTCAACACTTCCTCATCTCAAGCTTGTAGGATTATGGGGTACCCATCACATGTGGTACTAGGTGGCGGTCGGGCGATGGTGCACAACAAGTTTTTCCACATCCACAATGCGCGCATAAACCCACCATCCCCTGTTGCCCACCTCCAACTGAGCTCACGTACTCCCACGTAGCCCATATCCTCGTTTCTCTCAACACCGGGTCCCCATCAATCCTCCCAAGCTTCCACAATATCCAAGCAAAACAACATTCACACAGCACAAGCTATCACAGCCAAGCAAAACAGAGCAAAGGCAGAAAACTCTGCCAAAACACCAACCAAAAATCACAGCTTTTCCCACTCAAAGACCCCAGTAACAATTCCTTCGATCCAATTCGTAAACCGTTGGATCGACTCCAAAATTTTACTGGAAGTCTATAGTGCATAAGCCTACATTTTGACCGTTGGGATCTACTAGCAAACATCCAGAACTCATTCTGCACTAGACTTTCCACAGCCAACCACACACAAGCATTTTTCTGCACTTGTGCAAAATTCTGCTGCACAATTTCACAGCAAAAATTCTGCATAAGTGCAGATTTCGAAAATCACCCTTCCTCTCATCCAATCTTGCCCAAATCAAATCCTACAAGTCCCAAATCATGTATCAAACATGTCTAAACCAAAGCCAAGCTTCAAACCACAGCAACACAAAATCTAGGTGTCCAAAACCCCTCAATTCAATGGCTTTTCTAGGCTTGAAAGGTGGAATTTAGAATGAGGTAAATTTGAGGCAAACTCTCACCTCACACCAGTCCATAACATCCATTTAGACTTGTTCAAACTGGATTTACACCTAAAATCTCACCGAATCAAAATTTGACTCTTCAACACCCAAATTTGCCCTAGCAATGGCTCTTTGTTCACTTTGGTCATTTGTTTTTCTCTCTAGCTCAGCCTAACCTTTCTCACATGTTCTAAATGACATTTCAAGCTAGTATTAACTCACTCTAACCTCCATTTACCACAAAATTCAGACTTAGCCTTCCAACTCTCAAAGTCTCACTCTTTTTCCACTCATAACATCACATTCTCACTTTCTAACCCTAGGTTAGTTCTACCCTTCATCTCTAACAGTTTTCCATCAGCAATTTCAGCATATAAACATCACAAACATCATCTCAAAAACCCTAAAACAGAATGGGTATGTTTAACTCATCCAAAAATGGCAATTTCAACAAGTTTTCAGCAAATGCCTTCACAAATAATCATCACACAGCAGAAAACTAACATAACCACCCATCATATCTCCCAAAACCCCATACCCACGAAATTTAAGAGAGAAAGAAGTCCACCCAAACCTGGATTTTCGAAGTCCCACTCGTAGCCACGCACTTCACGACCCCGAAAATGCCCTCCTTTCGCGATTTGGAGCAGAAATGATGGCCAAAGGTTGAAGCTTTGTGTGGAGCTTCAATGGAGAATGAAGGAGAAGGAAAAAGCAACGTGAGGAAGAGGGAGAGAGAGAGCTGTTCTGAAATTGGGCTGAGTGAAGAGAGAGAGAGTTGCTTTTTGGGTTTTAATAAAAGGGTTTTCTCTTTTCTATTATTTTATTCAAGCTCTGCCACATGTCCCTATTTGATTGGAGCAAAAAGGGCCCACTTTCTCTTTTTGACTGTGACCCATACTCAGTCACAAAAGTGAGAAAAATCTGACCTTTGAAACGCTAAAATCCTGCCTCGGTTTGCGTGCCGTTTCTCTGATTCCAGTTTCTCGCGTTTCTCTGCGTCCGCCGGGGCCAGTTTTCGAAAGCAAGCAATATATATATCAAAACGCTCAGAATAAAACCCCGAGCGTGGTTTAGAGGTTGGTTTCGTTAACTTTTAAGTCGCACGCAAAACGATGATTTTTAACTAATTAATTAGGAATTAACCCATAACCTCCCAGTTATGGATTTCTCTCCCTTAATTAGTCCGACCCGCATATCTTGCCCCCACTATTCCTATTTCTACCAAGAACATATAGGCATATACACTGAATAATACTTATATATAATCATTCAAAATACATCGTTTCCAAAAATTCCGGGTAGAAATTTCCAGGGTGTTACACTGGAGAGATGGCGATTAGTGGAGGCTCTTCATCATAGTAGACAACTCATTGGACTATTTTTATATACTTTTTGAGGGTGGGTGTATCTAGGAGTGACTGTTAGGTTTACTCTTTTGTTTTTGTGTGGGTAGACCTATTGTATAGGAATTTGATGATTGTATACATGTGGCTGAAGCCACCACAGTGGACACCTTTGCTCTGGATGACACTATGTATTTTGCAAAACTCCCATATTTTGGACAGCTTTAAATGATGAATGCACTTATGTTTAATCTTGTTATTTGAAAAGAAAGCATTAGCAAACTTTATTTGCAAAGGAGTTTACCGACCGTATTTTATTTTATTGTTTTCACGTGACGACCTAAAGTAATGGCTGGCATACCTTTCCTTTGAAAAAGCAAAATATTTTAGATGTTATGTGTGATCAGAAAGAAATGACTCCGAATAGAGTTGTGAACTGGCCATTCAGGACTCCATGGCGATGATTTTCCTTCTGAACTTAATTACTGTGAAATAGAGAAAGAAACGGAAAAGAAAAAAAAAATTCCCATGTTTTGTTATTTAAATCATTACTAATAAACCAGTCATTATTTTGGGGACGCCACAGATTCCAGCTTGTAAGAGCTTGGTCACCTCATTTTTCACCACATCTAGAATGACGAGGTTGAGTCACCGCAGTGGCTGCCTCACTGGCTTAGCTCCATCCTCTAAAAGTATCATATGCATGCAAGTAGATGGGCTAATACCAGGAATGTCTGCTAAAGTCCATCCAATGGCTTTCTTGTGCTTCTTGAGCACTAGCAACAACTTCTCCTCTTGCTCAGCAGCAAGGGAGGCAGAGATGATCACTGGAAATTTTTCCTTGTCCTCCAAGTAAGCATACTTGAGGGTTGCTGGTAAGGGTTTCAACTCTAGTGTGGGTGGTGGCTGAATAGTGGGAGGAACCAGGGTAGGAGAAGAAGAAGGTTCCTCAGCCTGTACCTCATAAAACAAGTCAGAAGTATATGTACTTCCTGCAACATGGTTAGTGCATTTTGACTCTAAAAAATCAACATCAAGAGGTACAACACCTAGAAAATCAGAGCCAGACTCAAATTCAAATTTACTCTCAGCATAAAATCAGATATAGGATCAAATTCAGATTCAGATTCAATGCATAAGGAATGACAAGTATGCAGATCAGATAAAAATGGATGTTTCCTACCATGAAGAGAATCAAAATCAAACATATAATCATCAACAATCTGATCAAGTATCTCAACACGAAAAATAGAATGATCCTCAGATGGATGTTTCATGGCATCAAGAATGTTAAAATGAACAACAATATCACCAAATTCCATAGACAATGTGCTAGCATAAACATCTATCTTGGTTCAGGCTGTTTTCATAAATGGCCTACCTAAAATAATTGGAACTGAACCATGGGAAAATCTCTCTTCCATATCAAGAACATAAAAATCAGCAGGAAAAATAAGTTCACCAACCCGAACCAGCACATCCTCTATAAAACCTGTGGGGTAAGCGACACTTTTGTTTGCCAAATGAATCACCACATCTGTAGATTGCAAAGGTCCAAGAGATAAAGAATTGAAAATAGACAGAGGCATGACACTAACTGATGCTCCTAGATCTAGCATGGCATTCTCAAATTTGTTGTTCCCAATAATGCAAGGTATACAGAAAGTACCTAGGTCCTTACATTTCTCAGGAATGTGAGGAACAAATTTACCTATCAATGCTGACACATTTATGCCAATGCTAATCCTTTCATTGCCTATGAGCTTCCTTTTGTGGGTGCATAGCTCCTTTAGAAACTTGGCATATCTTGGAATTTGCTTGATGGCATCTAGCAGAGGTATGTTCACCTCTACTTTCCTGAAGGTCTCCAAGATCTCCTTATCCACTTCTTCCATCTTTTTTGTTTGGAATTGCTCTAGGTGGGAATGGAAGACGAATAGGAGGTTGCTACAAGTTAGAACTACTAGAAGAAGGTCCACCTGCATGAAAATTTTTGTTAGCTCCCTCATGATCAGGAAGCTTTCTCTTTTGTGCAGCTAGCTCATCCTCTTTTTTAGGTGAAGAATGAAGCTTGACATGTTCTGGTGCAGGTGCTGCTACTGGTGGAGGCACTTCAATTTTCTTGCCAGACCACAAGGTGATGGCACACACATTTTTCGGATTTTGCACAGTTTGTGAAGACAATTTGTTAGAATTTTGGGACTGGGCTTGGTTCAACTGAGTAGCCATCTGCCCCATCTGATTTGTCAGACTCTGAATGGAGGCTCTTGTCTCTTGTTGAAATTGCATATCCTGGATGGTCATTTGCCTCACTAACTCCTCTAAGGAAGGTTGAGAAGGGGTCTCAATTGCTTGTTGTCTTTGTTGTTGTTGCTGCTACTGCATTGGAGGAGGAACATATGGCTTGCTTGGACCAGCAGCATTCTGGAAAGGAGGGGCAGGCTGTTGTTGTTGTAGAGGACTTGCCCATCTCAGATTTGGATGATTCATCCAACTTGGATTGTATCTACTGCTTGAAAGATCATAATTATTCTATTGTTGATTGCTGCAAAGAAGGACAAAGATCTGTATGGTTATCTGTTGAAGAACATAGACCACAGATTCTTGCAACAGGTGCAGATTTCTTATTCATGGCAAGCTAAGTTACTAGGTTGACCAAGGCATCAAGTTTTCCCTCAAGCTTCTTATTTTCAGCAGATGAAGATGAATCCGTGGCCACCTCATGGACTCCTCTAAGGACAATAGCATCATTTCTTGTACTGAATTGTTGGGAGTTGGAAGCCATCTTCTCAATCAGATTCCTAGCCTCAGCAGGAGTCATATCACCAAGAGCTCCACCACTGGCAGCATCAATCATACTCCTCTCCATGTTGCTAAGTCCCTCATAGAAATATTGAAGAATGAGTTGCTCAGAAATCTGGTGGTGAGGACAGCTTGCACACAATTTCTTGAATCTTTCCCAGTACTCATACAAGCTCTCTCCACTAAGTTGCGTGATGCCTAAAATGTCTTTTCTAATGGCAGTGGTCCTAGATGCAGGGAAGAATTTCTCCAAGAACACCCTCTTAAGGTCATCCTAGCTGGAAATGGACCTGGGAGCAAGGTAGTACAACTAATCTTTCGCCACTCCCTCCAGAGAATGAGGAAAAGCCTTTAGAAAGATATGATTTTCCTGGACATCAGGGGGCTTCATGGTGGAACAGACAATATGGAACTCCTTCAGATGCTTATGAGGATCTTCACCTGCAAGACCATGAAACTTGGGTAGCAAATGTATTAGTCTAGTCTTGAGAACATATGGAACATCCTCATCAGGATATTGAATGCACAGGCTTTCATAAGTGAAATTAGGTGCAGCTATCTCCCTAAGAGTCCTCTCACGAGGTGGAGGTTGAGCCATGTTCTCAGTATGAAAATTAGCAGTCGAATGCCTAAGCAAAGAATGACCATGAAAACAGCCTAAGCAAAGTTTAGAAAAATAGGACAATAATACTTGAAAAAAAAACTTAGTAAACAACTGATTTTTGAAGTTTGGGAGACCCCAACTGGCTAAAGAATGTTTTTACAATATGGGAAATTTTTTTCCACCCCAAATGCATATATAATAATAGTCATTCTGATAACCGGAGCAAAAGTTATGGCCGTTTTAAGTTTTGCTAAAAATAAGTTCCCAAATTTTTTTGTCTCTCTCAAATTCAGCCACACCAAGTGCTTCTGGTATTTTTCACACAAAATATGGATCAAAAGAAACTACCACACAAAAATAACAACTCTAGCTATCAAAACAAAAATCGCCAATTAAATTGCAAAATCAGTTGCTAGTTCAGTCGCTAATCACTATTCATAGCATTACACAAAACTGAAACATGGAAGCGCTAAACAAGGGACGCGACTGAAATGTAAAATAGAACAGTACACAAGACAAAACTACACACACGCATAACACTAAACAACAGAGCTACACACAAAACAACTAAACACTATTATGAACCTTTGGACCACTAATCCAAGATCAAGTTCAAGATTCTCCACTAAGTGTGTTTAGGTGTCGTGAGACATGTAAAGCATTGATCGAGGTCATACCTGAATCAAATCAACATTAAAATGCAGTATCTAGGAAGTGATCCTAGGTCGTCTCCCAACGACCAATGATCAACCAAACGTTCATAACATGTAATAGTGAAACCGTAACGAAATGGGGGAGGGTTGTTGTTTTTATAATTCAAACAGCAAGCAAACTCGAATTAAAGAAATAACAGAATTAAAACACGTTGATTCCCCTTGATTCAAAAGCAAGTCTCTTATCCTAGGTTATGAGAACTTATGATGCAATCCTATCCCGCAAGGGCATTGGATAGAAAATTCCAAGTAGATTGGGCCAGAGATGCAAGAGAAGGCCCTAGGATTCTTATGAGCCTTAGGGTAGATATCGGGCCCATAGGCTAAGTACGAGCCCACTTATCTTTGTACATATTAGACTAGGATGTCATTATAATTGGTCCTTGTATTTAGGGCTCCATATTGTAGGTAGGGTACCCTAGAAATATAGGATTTTTCAGCCCTTGTATTTTAGGGCACCTAGACTAGTTTTTGTATTAGGGGTAGTTTTGTAATTTCACATGCACTAAGTGAATATTTGATGTGTGTTGGGAAATAAATTTAAATATGAGCGACCCTTCTATGCCATATCCACATGTAGGTGTTACATATCCGGTTGCCAACAAACTCAATTTGATTGGTGATTGGATTAGAAATAATGCAATGATATTTATTAAAAGAAATTTTATAACTCTTATCACACAATTTTTTAATGCTTAGAAGATTATGGTTCAATCCATCCACAAACAAAACATTCTCTATCAAGGTAGGTAATGAGTTTTCAATATTACCAATACTAAGAATTTTGCCTTTGTTGTTGTTCCCATAGGTTACATAGCCTCCCTCCTTTGCTTTCAAAGAGACAAATTTGTTCTTGTCTCCCATCATATGCCTTGAACAACCATTGTCCAAATACCACATAAGCTCCTTGGCATCAAGGCGTACCTACAAGACAATTTAGAGGGTAGATTTAGCTACCCAAGAGATTTTGGGTCCTTTTTGGTTAGTAACCTTTCCTATTCTTTTGGGAATCCATTTATATCTCCCATTTGGAACTCCATATCTCCTAATCACACAATTTTTAAAGAAATGACCCTTATGCATGCAATAGTGACATGTTGTGAAAGGGATGCTAGATGCTTTGATAAAGTTGAAGAAAATTTTAAAAGACTTTTGTTTCTTGTCAAATATATAGCCAATTTCCACTTTGTTAAACATGCACTTTTGTTTTGCAAGAAGTGCATCTAGATTAACTCTTCCCAATGTGAACTTGGACAAGGTTTTAGTAAATATTCATTTTTCAATTTAAGTGACTTGCACATTTCACATTGGAAGGAGGAAGATGTGTAAATACTTTTGTCAATTCAAGAAGAGTTTTCTAGTGCTTTTTCAAGTTCTTCATTTTTCAATTTCAAGCTAGATAACTCATTTTGACAACTCAATATCTTATCTATATGCCATCTCAAATTTCCATTGAGAGAGTTGTTGGCTTGAGATAATTTTTGAGCCTCTTCATGCATCTCATTGAAGGCATCTAAAAGCTGATCATAGTTTTCATCAAGTTCAACTTCAAAATCAAAAGAACTTACAACACTTTCAACTTCACCATTTTCCATAAGAAAAAGATTTGTCTCTTCTTCATTGCTTGAATCACTTGAAGTGCCCGAATCATTCTCTTCCCATAGTGTGATGGCATAGAAGGGTCGCTCATATTCACATGAGTCATTTAAACAAACTCATCTCTAAAGAGCTAGTTAAGGAACTTTCTAAGCTTAAGTTTGTGAAGGATGGCTTGTGTGATGCATGTCAAAAGGGTAAGCAATCTAGAGTTTCTTTTAAATCTAAAAATATGATTTCAACTTTTAGACCACTTTAAGTTTTGCATTTAGATTTGTTTGGTCCTTCTAGAACTATGAGCATAGGAGGGAACTATTATGCCTTGGTAATTGTGGATGACTATTCTAGATTTACATGGACCTTGTTTTTATCCTTGAAAAACAATGCTTTCAAAGTTTTTTGTAAACTAGCCAAATTGTTTCAAAAAGAAAAGGATTTGAAAATCAAAGCTTTGAGAAGTGATGATGCTGGTGAATTTCAAAATGATAAATTTGAAACTTTTTGTGAATAAAATGGTATGAATCATAATTTTTCAACTCCAAGAACTCCTCAACAAAATGGAGCTGTGGAGAGGAAAAATAGATTTCTTAAGGAACTAGCAAGAACTTTGTTAAATGAAAACCATCTACCGAAATATTTTTGAGTGGATGCGGTAAGTACAACTTGCTTTGTTCTCAATAGAGTGATTATAAGACCAATTTTGAAATTGACACCTTATAAGATCTACAATGTTAGCAAGTCAAATATATCACATCTCAAGGTCTTTGGTTATAAGTGCTTTGTGTTAAACAACGATAAAGAATCACTTGGCAAGTTTGATGTAAAAGCAGATGAAATTTTATTTTTAGGATACTCATCTACTAGCAAGACATATAGAGTTTTCAATAAGAATTCATTAAAGATTGAAGAATCTACCCATGTTATGTTTGATGAATTTAATCCCCAAATGTTGGGGAAGGTGCCTATTTTTGATGATGATGTAGGGAGTCCAATAGAAGCTTCTCCAAAGGAGTAAAGAGGCGGTGAGCAATAAACCTTAAGAAGGACCCTCATCACAACACAACTTTCTTCCTGATAAAGGTCAAATTTACCGTATTTTCATATGCAATTTGAGACATTTATTTGATACTTTAGTATACTTTAGGCCTTGTTTTGAATCAAACTCATTATGTTTCCAGTTTTTAATATATTTTAGATAAGAATTATGATTTTAGAAGTTTTTAATATGATTTTGTCAGTTTTTACAGAGAAATGGGGCAATTTTACAAGGTAGCCTCGCTCAAGTGAGGTATAGGCCGCTCAAGTCAACTCAAACAGATGAGAAGATGAAATTTTTTAGAAGATATCTTGCTTAAACGAGGAGCACACTAGACAATGCATCCAAAAACTGAATTAATTCAAATCAAAGATAATTTTGGAGATATAGCTCGAAGATAAATGAAGAAAATCACTTGGAAGGTAATTGCAATAATTAAAGTAGATTATATCAGCTGAATAGATAATTTTCTTGTATAGATTATATTATTTTGTAAATTAAGGAGATTATTTGCCTTTATTAAACACATCTATGATTTTATAAATTAAGAGGCATAGGCTGCTGCTAAAAGTCACACCTCTACACACCCTTCTTTGAAAATCACACCTCCACACACCACCTTTCACTTAAAATCATGAGTGGCTAGTTTCTTTTTTAGCTAGGAAAGGAAAGGATTGTCACTCTCTATTTGATGTAATTTTCTCACATTAATATATTGTTTGAGTTCATTATTCATCTTCTATACTTAATGCTTAGTGAGCATGGGTACCTCATAAATGATTTCAGGAATTGACATGCACTTTGACGAGTCTCATTGAAACCCGAACTGATTGGATACTTAATTGGGGTTATCTCTAGGGATATAATAATCTTGGTTAAGCCTCACTAATTCTCAAACGATAATGTTGATTGCTTGTGTTGGTTGGCCAAGGGATTGGGAATCAAGGCAAATGATTTAGGGTCTATCACCTAAGGGATTAGGGATATAATACATTAGTGAATTGAGGATGAACAATATATTGATCTAGAATTGTGAGGAATTGTAGAAAATAGGGGGATTTCGAGTACAATCTTAGCATCTCAACATTATTATTTTTGTCTACATTTCTTATTGAGTCAATAAGTAACTTCTTACCTTTTCTTTTAATTTTTGTTATTAAATTTTCAGCACATTATTCTATCTAGAAAAATATCTTTTTATTTTCTATTTAGATTAGTTTTATTTTTAGGTATTTTAAAATATAAAAACAAAAATATCTTTATCCGAAAGGTTTTAATTTGAATATTTATCCTTGCACTATTACCCTGGGAGACGACCTGACCTTTGGTTCAGTACTACAATTGGGATTCGGTTACACTTGGCCAACGTAAATCCTAATGCAATTAAAAATGTTAACACTTCCCAAGGAATGGAGAGCACCAAGGGATCTCTCTATGGATAACATTATTAGAGACATAGAAAAGGAAGTAACTACTAGACACTCTTTGAACTTGTTTTGTGAGTGTACTGAATTTGTGTCTAAAGTAAAACCCTTGTCTAGAGAGGAGGCACTCAAAGATGAGTTTTGGATAATATCCATGCATGAGGAGTTGAACTGATTTAAAAGAAATGATGTATGGGAATTAGTACCTTATTCAAAAAACATGAACATCATTGGCACTAAAATGGGTGTTTAAAAATAAATTGAATGAACATGGTTTGATCACTAGAAATAAAGAATGGCTAGTAGCCGAGGGCTATAACCAACAAGAGGGTATAGGCTTTGGTGAAACCTATGCACCGGTAGCAAGATGAGAGGCATTAAGATTGTTATTAGCTTATGCTTATGTTATCGATTTCGAGTTATACCAAATGGATGTCAAAAGTGTTTTCCTAAATGGATACATTGAAGAGGAATTTTATGTTTCCAATCCTCTCGGTTTTAAGGATCATAAAAATTCAAATTATGTATACAAGCTTAAGAAAGATCTTTATGGACTTAAACAAGCACCATGGCAATGGTATGGGAAACTTAGCAATTTTCTTCTTCAACAAAAGTTTGATAGATAAAAAGTTGATAAAAACACTTTTCATTAAAAAGTCCTCTCATAACAATTTTACTTGTGCAAGTTTATGTGGATGGAATCATTTTTTGTTCCACTAAAAAATCTCTTTGTGAAGATTTTGTGCACAAGATGTAGGGAGAGTTTGAAATGTCAATGATGAGGGAATTAAATAACTTTCTTAGTCTCTAAGTAAAGCAAAAGGATCATGGAATATTTCTCCATCAAACAAAATATTGCAAGAAACTTCTTAAGAAGTTTGAGATGGACAAAATCAAGGACGTTGGAACTCCTATGGCTACTAATTGCTACCTTAATGCAAACGAAAATGGAAAGTCAATTGACCAAACAAAGTATAGAGGTATCTTAGTTCCCTACTTTACTTGATTGCAAGTAGACCGTACATCATGTTTAGTGTTTGCATGTGTGCATGCTATCAATCTAGTGCTAAGGAGTCTCACTTCTCTATTGTAAAAAAGATCATGAAATATCTAAAAGGAACTTTAGATGTTGGCCTATGGTACCCTAAAGGTGCTAAGATCTTTCTAGTAGGATACTCAAATTCACTTTGTTAGATGTAAACTAGATAGGAAAAGTACTAGTGACACTTACTTGTTAGGTAATGGCTTAGTATTATGCAATAGTAAGAAGCAAGCATGTGTTGTCTTGTCTATGACCGAGGTTGAGTACATTGTTGTAGGGAGTTTTTGTGCACAAATCTTGTGGCTTAACCAACAACTTTCTGACTTTGGATTTTACTTAGCACACATTCCTTTAAGATGTGATAACACCAGTGTCATTAGTCTCACTAAGAATCCTATTATGCATTCTAGGAAAAAACATATAGAGATTATACATCATTTTATTATGGATCATACTCACATAGTTGATTGTGACATTGAGTTTATGGATACAAACTCACAACTAGTTGACATCTTTACCAAACCTTTAGCAAGAGATAAGCTCTACCATCTTTGTAACAAACTTTGTATTTTAAGTGAGTCCAATGTCACTTGAGCCAATATGAGAGCCTACATTCATTTCATGTACATATATATTTGCATTCCTTTAGTTGTTTTGTGATTTAATTAATAAAGTATGTAATGACTTTAGTTTGAATTAAATGATATTTTCTTCTCTCTACCTAGCTTCTATGCTATACCTACATTTGGATTTTCTTTTGATACACACTTTTTGGCTTTGTGATGCCAAAATGGGGAGAAAGATATGATTGATTTGTCTATGTACCTAGATGTTATGTTTTGAATAGATCCTACTAGTATGTTTGTTAAGCATGATTTAAAATAGGTACAAGCACAAGAAAAATATCAATACACATCATTTAGTCTGGCATGATCAAAAACAAAAAGGGGGAGATTGTAGAATCTAAGAGATTCAAGACTTGAAGATTAGCCTTAGGATCATTTGGTTTTAATAAATTTTACAATGCCAAACAAGTTTCTAAAAATGTGGCCTTTGTATTGAATGTTTTTAGACTAGGCATTTTGAGTGTTTGAGACCTAGTTGTATTATTCATTCTTAGTAGAAATCAAGCATGATAAGATAAATGTATTGATCTCAAAGTTTCTTAGAAGCAATGAGTTCAACACAGTGTAATTGATTACCAAGTTTAGTAATCAATTACAAAGTGTTAGAACAAGCAACAAAAATTACTTCTCTTGAAATTTGCCAAGAATCCTTGAATTAATCAATTACATAAGCAAGTTTCAACAAAAATTACTTCTCTAGATAATTGATTACCACATTTAATAACCGATTAGATTGCATCTTGATACAATCCTACCCCGCAAAGGCATTGGATAAAAGACTCCAAGTAGATTGGGCCAGAGATCCAAGGGAAGGCCCTAGGGTTCTTATGAGCCTGAGGGTAGATTTCGAGCCCATGGGCTAAGTATGAGCCCACTTATCTTTGTAAATATTAGAATAGGTTTTTCCTTCGTTTCGGCCTTGTATTTTGGCCATTCTAGTAGTATAGGGTTTTAGGGTTGTATTTCGAGGCATTTTGAGTAGTCTTTATAGTAGGGACTTTTTATGTTTTTTCATGTATTTTGTCATGGGGGTGAGCTTAGCTATTATAGGGGGTGTGTAGCTAAGCTCTAGCTTCTCATCTTAAGGAGGTGAGCTTAGCTATTAGAAAGGTGTGTCTAGCTAAGCTCTAGCTTCTTTAGGAATCTTCTCAAGGAAGCTTCTATAAAAGGTGAGCTTAGTTATGAGAGGGGTGTGTGTAGCTAAGCTCTAGCTTCCCAAGGAAGTTTTCTCAAAGAAGCTTCTCAAGGAAGTTTTCTCAAGAAAGCTTCTCAAGGAAGCTACCTAGTCTATAAATAGAAGCATGCGTAACACTTGTTGTAACTTTGATGAATGAGAGTCTTGTGAGACATAACTCAAAGTTCAACTTCTCTCCCTTTTTCTTCCTTCAATTTCGTGCTCCCCCTTCTCTCTTTCTCTCCCTCTTTCTTTTCCTCCATTGAAGCCTCCTCTCCAAGTTTCTTATCCAAGGCTCATCTTGGTGGTGAAGCTCCTTCTTCCATGGCTTATTCCCTAGTGGATGGCGCCTCCTCTCACCTCTTCTCCTTTGTCTTCCGCTGCATCTCCATGGTGGAAAACCACCATTAAAGGACCTCATTGAAGCTCAAAGATCCAGCCTCCATAGAAGCTCCACAAGCAAGCTTCCATCAAGTGGTATCAGAGCATAAGAGCTTCAAGTAGGTGCTCCTTAAACCTCTATTATTTTTTTTTGCTTTACCTTGTCTTACATTGTTGTTTCTTCATTTTTCTCCATTTATCTCCTCACATGTCTTGTGCTAAATGTTTTTAACATAATTCTTTAGAGTTTCCACCGATTAAACTTGCTATAGAAGCTAGATTTCTTGTTCTTGTTCTTGAACCATGAATTGTGTTTAGTTTAGGTTCCTTTGAGTTTTGTCTTGTTATTTTTTGTGGCTGAAACCCAAACCATAAAATTCTTACAAAAATATTAAAGTAGAAGAAAACCTCAAAAATCTAGAATGACTTGTTCACCTATTGTAGTTTTGTCATAGAAGTCATGTCTAGTCGTGAAACTTGTCACATAAGATTTCTTATGTTGTGCTGAATTTTATTTTCTTGTTTCTTTGTCTAACTCATTTGTTCATGAGTGTATGAAATTCTTTTAGCCTATTATTTGATTTGAGTCAAATCTTTCATGTTAATTAATCCTTAACATGTTCATGCAAAATTCTTAGAGAGTCTTTGATTGTGAAACTTTTCTTGAACTTTTAGGTTTCCTTATCATTGTGTCTATTGTGAATTTGAGTTTTGGTGATTGAATTGCTGGCTGAAATGTTGATCCTAAGTGAAAATTGAACTCCTAAAACTGTGGTAAACAATACTAGTGAGTTCAACATACATAGGAAGGTTGAAAGTAAGCCCAAGGCAATCAATATACCATGCTTAAAAAAAAAATCGCTGGTGCTGGCAGCTTGGACATACAAACTTGTAAAAATTACTGAGAATTGGTTACTTCGAATTTTGAGCTGAAATTTTTACTGAATTTTCTAGACATCTGGAAACAAAATTAGAAAAAAAAACAAGTGATTTGGATAAAAGGAAAAAATACGAAAAATCACACAAGTTGGCAGGAAAATCAGTATCCAAAAAAAAGGTGAAAGGGAAGTGTGCTTGTTGTTTTGGCTCAAAATTTATTCTATAATTGGAAATTTCAATTGAAAATTAGTGTGAAGACAAGTGCCAAAGCTAGAGTTTTGTTGAGTCTTTTTTTTAGTTTTTTTTACTCTACTCTAGAGCCATTCTAAGTTTCTCTTTGAGTCCTAGCTTGCTTGTATGTCCTTTTCATTGCTTTAATTGTTGAATAATCCTTGAAAAATTGTCTTGTTAGAAGTCCATTGGTTTAGCTTTCATTTCATTTTTTTGTCTTTGGTTATTGCTTGTCTCTTTGTTTCCTTGTTTGTGAGTTGCCATATAGGGAATTGGAAAGGAGGATTGGTGCCATCCCTTGAAGAATTTGAGTCAAGAAGCAAGGGGCCAACCACCTTAAGAGCTATTGGACTAAGAAGCACTCCAAATTGAGTGAATCACCAAAGAGATAACAACCACCAAAATTGAGGACGTTTTGTAATTTTTTTAATTTGCAATTTACTTACCTTTATTTCTTTCAAGTTTTGTAACAAAAAGGCCTTTCATTGGAAGTGTGTTGGGAGCCTCCAATAGGTTACCAAACTTCCATTTGTGTGTAATAATTTTAGGAAATATTTCCTTAGGATAGTGAGTGTTTTGTTGGGAACCTTGATGTGGTCATCCAAACACTCTTAGGATTCACCTAGTTAACTTTTCTTGCTTACTTTCATAGTTTATTTCTTTTACCTTCCATTGTCAAACCGCCTAGATAGCTTGCATTTTACCAATTAGTTTTTTTACCTTATCTTTCACACCTCTTTTAGTGTTTATTTTGGCTAGAAGTTTGTTTTACCTTTTGTTTTCAAACCTCCAACAAGAAAGAACCAACTCTTAGGAACCAACATGAGTCATCATTCATCTAGTGTTAATGGCGAGGGTACTAGTCATAAAGACCCTTTATCTAGAATCTTAGATGAGTTGAGTTCCCTCAAGTTATGAAAAGAAAAACAAGAGAGAAAAGAAAAAGGAAAAAAAAAGAGTGGAAGAAATAAGTCAAGATGAAAGAAAGAAAATAAGAGAGGAAGAAAGAAGAAAAATAATGAAAGAAATGAAAAGAGAAAAATATACCTCCTATAGTAGTCATAACTCTTGCAAGAGCCGAAGTGAAGAACTTTGTGACTATTACGAAGGAAGGCATAAGTCACATCTTAGACCTCACTCACATAGGAGAGAAAAGGAAAGAAAGCCTCAAGAGGCTAACATTAACCTCCCATACTTCTATAGGAAGGACAATGTAGAGGCTAACTTAGTTTTGGAAATAAGGGTAGAGCAACAACTTAAAAAGAAGTCTACATCAAAATCCTATGGCTCTCACTCTTATCCAAAGAAAGATCGAGGTCAAGGCATCTTAGGGGTGACACCTTCTAAGCCCAAAGATGATAAGGGGAAGACAATAGAAAAGCAAGCCCCTAAGGCTAGTATGCAAGAGAAAACTAGATCTATAAAATGCTTTAAATGTCTTGGAAGAGGACACATTACTTCTCAATGCCCCACCATAAAAACCATGATTATGAGGGGCCAAGACATTTATATTAGCCAAGATAAGGCTACTACTTCACCTTCCTCTAGTGAAAGTGAAGAAGCAAAAGGGGAAGAATCTAGTGAAGAAATCTACCCCCAAGAAGAAGGACAACCATTAGTGGTTAAAGAGAAATGTAAGGAGGTAAGTGTTTCCTCCAAGAGGTTAGCTAAGAAGGAAACTCATTTTACAATAAAGACAAACATTAAAGAAACTATCCCTCTTAGACAACCTCCACATTTTCTCTTTTGTAAAAAGACACTTGCTAGCATTGCCACACCTCTTGGGCTTGAGTTTATTCCTCAAGTAAAGAAGTTGTTGGATGAGGGTTTGGTTTGCAAGAGCTTAAGTCCTTGTGCTTTGTTGGTGCCCAAAATAGGTATTATTAGACACCAAGTCCCTAAAATAGGTGGTATGATGAATGTTTTGAGTGGTGCAACCCTCTTTTGTAAAATCACTTGGGCACCTAACATCTTCATGGAGTGTGTACATAGGGACCCATTAGGTAGGTTTGTTCTTATTTTTAGTTTCAATACAAACTTAGGTACTCATATGGGACACCTTAGGTTTGTCATACTTTTTGGTAGGAATAATCAATATGAAAATACAGAAAAAGGTATGTTTTATTGTGTTACTTTTCTTAATTTTTCAAATAGTGATAAAGGGGTTCCCATGAACCGTAAGAGAATAAAGGTCATCCTAAGTGGCCCACTCCCCCAAGTATAAGAAAAATTTGGGGCTTCCATGACTTAATAAACTTTTACAAAAGGTTTGTCCCATATTTTTCTATACTTGTAGCACCACTCATTGAGTTGATGAGGAACCATGTTCCTTCATGGGAAGATGCCCAGGAAATGGATTTTCAGACCTTACCTTACTTCAACATACCAAACACCACTAATACATATGTTTTTGTTCTTTTTACAGGTGTTCAGGGAAGGAGCCCAGAGTATGAAGAACCTCAGGATTTGAGGTCAAATCCTTTCCAAGGTGCAGGGAATGATACAATCCTACCCCGCAAGGGCATTGGATAAAAGACTCCAAGTAGATTGGGCCAGAGATCCAAGGGAAGGCCCTAGGGTTCTTATGAGCCTGAGGGTAGATTTCGAGCCCATGGGCTAAGTATGAGCCCACTTATCTTTGTAAATATTAGAATAGGTTTTTCCTTCGTTTCGGCCTTGTATTTTGGCCATTCTAGTAGTATAGGGTTTTAGCGTTGTATTTCGAGGCATTTTGAGTAGTCTTTGTAGTAGGGACTTTTTATGTTTTTTCATGTATTTTGTCATGGGGGTGAGCTTAGCTATTATAGGGGGTGTGTAGCTAAGCTCTAGCTTCTCATCTTAAGGAGGTGAGCTTAGCTATTAGAAAGGTGTGTGTAGCTAAGCTCTAGCATCTTTAGGAATCTTCTCAAGGAAGCTTCTCAAGAAGGTGAGCTTAGTTATGAGAGAGGTGTGTGTAGCTAAGCTCTAGCTTCCCAAGGAAGTTTTCTCAAAGAAGCTTCTCAAAGAAGTTTTCTCAAGAAAGCTTCTCAAGGAAGCTACCTAGTCTATAAATAGAAGCATGTGTAACACTTGTTGTAACTTTGATGAATGAGAGTCTTGTGAGACATAACTCAAAGTTCAGCTTCTCTCCCTTTTTCTTCCTTCAATTTCGTGCTCCCCCCTCTCTCTTTCTCTCCCTCTTTCTTTTCCTCCATTGAAGCCTCCTCTCCAAGCTTCTTATCCAAGGCTCATCTTGGTGGTGAAGCTCCTTCTTCCATGGCTTATTCCCTAGTGGATGGCGCCTCCTCTCACCTCTTCTCCTTTGTCTTCCGCTGCATCTCCATGGTGGAAAACCACCATTAAAGGACCTCATTGAAGCTCAAAGAACCAGCCTCCATAGAAGCTTCACAAGCAAGCTTCCATCACATCTGGAAACTTTAATAGCTCTTTGTGTCAAAATAATTGATTATTTCGAAACCATGGAAGCTTGAGAAGCTCTTTGTGAAACGAGATAATCAAGTACCACAATTTGTAATTGATTACCATGTTTTTGGAAATGCGGAACAAAGAGGAAATTTAGCAAATTAATCAATTACCACATTTGATAATTGATGAAATCAGTTTTGTTTGTTAAAATTATAAATACCATTTCTTGTTCTTTCTTATTAGTGACTTTTGATTCGATCTTATCTTTTAGAAAGTGCTTTTTGAGAGTCATCTATGTAGACAAAGGATCAAGCTGAATGTTTTGATGATGCCAAAGGGAAAGCTTGCCAAAGGGTTACATGTTTCTCAAAGCTTTATTCAAGACAAAGATATTCAAGATGGATGATCAAGAAAGTTTCTAGAGTCTTGGAAAGAGTATATTAAAATAGGAAGGGAATTCCTATTGAAGTAGCAAAATGTTTGGCCAAGAAATTTAAGTTAAAAAGTCTTTTTCAAGAGATTAACTCTTTGGTAATCGATAACCAGAGGATGTAATCGATTACCAGTGGCCAAAACTGATTTACAACAGCTATTAAAATTTGAATTCAAAATTTGCACTGTGTAATCGATTATACATATATGGTAATCGATTACCAGCAGTTATTGAACATTTTAATTCAAATTTTAAAGCTTGTAATCGATTACACATATACTGTAATCGATTACCAGAGAAGATTTTCAGAAAAATATTCTCAACAGTCACATGTTTTTACTTGGTTCTTGAATGGCCATCAAAGGCTTATATATATGTGACTTGAGACACGAATTTGCTAAGAGTTTTTCAGAACAAAAGGGTCTTATCCTCTTAAAAAGCAAAATCGTTTTATCCTCTTACAAATTCCTTGGCCAAAACACTTGTGATTCAATAAGGAATTATTTGAGTGCTCAAATTGTTCAATCTATCTCTTTCAAGGGAGATTACTTCTTTTCTTCTTCTTTATTCTGAAAAAAGGATTAAGAGACCGAGGGTCTCTTGTTGTAAAGAAATCTGAACACAAAGGAAGGGTTGTCCTTGTGTGGTTCAGATCTTGTAATAGGCTTTTACAAGATAGTGGAACTCTCAAGCGGGTTGCTTGGGGACTGGACGTAGACACAAGGGTGTGACCGAACCAGTATAAATCTGAGTTTTCAATCTCTCTTCCCTTAAACTCCTTTATTTATTATTGTTTTATATTCATATTCAAATTGCTCTATTTGAATCAATATTTAAGAAGTTCATTTTTAAGGGAATTTATAACTTGAATAGAAAGTGAAATAAAATTTTAATAAGGGAAATAGTTTGTGATATCTTAATTCAACCCCCCCTTCTTAAGATATCTGATACCAGTTGTCCAACAAGTGGTATCAGAGCTTCATTCTTGTATAAAGTTTAGAAGCTTCAAGAATTATGGCCTCATCAAACTACTTGTTTCCCGAGGGAAATTCTATAAATAGACCTCCCATCTTTAATGGAGTGGGTTACCACTACTGGAAAACCCGCATGCAAATCTTTATAGAGGCAATAGATTTAAATATTTGGGAAGCCATAGAACAAGGACCTTATGTTGCCTTTATAGTGGCCGGAAGTGCAACAATAGAAAAACCTAGAGCAGATTGGATTGAGGAAGAAAGAAGATTAGTACAATATAATTTAAAGGCCAAAAATATTATTACATCTGCCCTAGGAATAGATGAATACTTTAGGGTTTCAAATTGTAAAAGTGCTAAGGATATGTGGGATACACTACAAGTAACACATGAAGGCACAACAGATGTTAAAAGATCTAGGATAAACACATTAACTCGTGAATATGAACTGTTTAGAATGAATGTAAATGAAAGTATACAAGACATGCAAAAGAGGTTCACACACATAGTTAATCATCTTGCATCTCTAGGAAAAACTTTTCAAAATGAAGATCTAGTAAATAAAGTTTTAAGATGTCTTAATAGAGAATGGCAACCAAAGGTAACAGCCATCACAAAATCTCAAGATTTGTCTAGTATGTCTCTTGCTACGTTATTTGGAAAATTGCAGGAGCATGAAATGGAATTATTCAGATTAAATCAACATGAAGAAACTGATAAGAAGAAGAAGGGAATCGCTCTTAAAGCCTCATCTGCTATCCAAGAAGACAGTGATAAAGAAGATTCAATTGACTGGATAATGATGAAGATATTAGTCTTTTTGTGAAAAGATTCAACAAGTTCCTGAGAGTCAGAGGAAATCAAAAGCGACCCAATTTTAAATCTAAAAGAAGGACAAAAACTCCATCCTCTACTCTAAAATGCTTTGAGTGCAATCAACCTGGACATCTGAGGGTTGATTGTCCCATCTTCAAGAAAAAGATGGAGAAGTCTGAAAAGAAAAATATTAATGAAAAGAAATTGAAGAAAGCATACATTACATGGGATGAAAACGATATGGAATCTTCTGAAGATTCAGAAAATGAAGAGATAAACCTTTGCCTTATGGCTAAAAGTTATGAAAGTGATGAAGAGGTAACATCTTCAAACAACTTATCTATTTCTTTTGATGAATTGCAAGATGCATTTGCTGATCTGCATAAAGAGTCAATTAAACTTGCAAAATTAGTCTCATCTTCTAAGAAAACAATCTCAAATTTAGAAAATGAAATCTCAAAATTAAACAAAGAATTAGATCATCTTAGAAATGAAGTCTCAATTTCTAAACCAAATGAAAAAGTTCATATCTCTACTATTTCTGACAAGAAAATGTAAGATTCTTGTAGTTGTTGTGAAAAGTATGAAAAAGAAATTAAAGAGTTGAAAAACTCACTTGCAAAATTTTCTTATAGTAAAAATAATTTAGATGTCATATTAGGAAAACAAATACATGCCTCCAGTAAGGCTGGACTAGGATATAAATCTGAAAACAACAAAAATTTCATAAAAATTTATCTACTTCCACACAAAAATATAATTCTAGTTCTATCACATGTTTTTACTATGGAAGAAAAGGGCATGGCAC
Source organism: Glycine max (assembly GCF_000004515.6). NCBI lineage: Eukaryota > Viridiplantae > Streptophyta > Magnoliopsida > Fabales > Fabaceae > Glycine > Glycine max. Next base: position 24,176,493 of record NC_016091.4, read on the forward strand.
ATCTACATGCTATTTTAGAAGAAATTGTAACAATATTAAAATGATTTGGGTCCCAAAAGGATCTGGTACTCATACTAACACACAAGGACCCAATAAAGTTTGGGTACCTAAGTTACAACCTTGATTTTGTAGGAACCCTTGAGGAAAAAGTGGTACATAGATAGCGGATGCTCAAAACATATGACGGGAGACGAATCAAAATTCACACATATCTCTCCCAAGAAAAGCGGACATGTAACTTATGGTGACAATAACAAAGGTATAATTCTTGGAGTTGGAAAAATAGGTACAAATTCTTCAACCTCCATTGAAAATGTTCTACTTGTTGAAGGTCTTAAACATAGTCTGCTTAGTGTGAGTCAATTATGTGACAAAGGCTATCTGGTATCATTTGATTCTCAAAAGTGTGTCATTGAACATAAACATGATACGAATATAAAGCATATAGGGTTTAGAGTCAACAATGTTTACATGATAGACTTAAGTCAAAAACTAGATAATAATCAATGTTTTCTTAGTAAAGATGATGATCCATGGTTGTGGCATAAACGGATTGCACATATAAACATGGAACATTTAAATAGATTAATATCAAAAGATTTAGTTGTTGGTTTGCCAAAACTAAGATTTGAAAAAGATAGGCTATGTGATGCATGTCAAAAGGGAAAACAAACTAGAATTTCTTTCAAATTTAAAAACATTGTTTCAACTACTCAACCCTTACAATTACTACATATGGATTTGTTTGGTCCTTCCAGAATCATGAGTTTTGGAGGAAGTTACTATGTTCTTGTTATAGTTGATGATTATTCTAGATACACATGGACTCTTTTTATCACTCATAAGAATGATGCATTTCAAGCATTTAGAAAACTTGCAAAAATCATTCAAAATAAGAAAAATCTCAAGATTATATCTATTAGGAGTGATCATGGGGGTGAGTTTGAAAATAAAGAATTTGAATTATTTTGTGATAAGCATGGGATTGAGCATAACTTTTCTGCACCAAGAACCCCTCAACAAAATGGTGTTGTTGAAAGGAAAAATAGATCTTTGGAAGAGATTGCTAGAACTTTATTAAATGGTACTCCTCTTCCAAAATACTTTTGGGCAGAAGCCGTTAACACTGCATGCTACATTTTAAATAGGGCTTTAATAAGACCCATTTTAAAGAAAACTCCATATGAATTGTTCAATGGCAGAAAACCAAACATCTCGCATCTTCATATCTTTGGTTGAAAATGTTTTGTATTGAATAGTGGAAAAGATAACTTAGGAAAATTTGATGCTAAGTCAGATGAAGGTATTTTTCTTGGATATTCTCTGCATAGTAAAGCTTATAGAATATATAATAAAAGAAAAATGACAATTGAAGAGTCTATACATGTTTCCTTTGATGAGTCTAATGCCATTCTTCCAAGGAAGGATCTTTTAGATGATATTTCAGATTCCTTAGAAGATACACATATTCATGGAAATGATTCTAAAGAAAAAGATGAAGGAAGCAATGAGGATTCTCAAGATAATGGAGTTAGAGCAAATAATGAACTTCCAAGAGAATGGAAAGCCTCAAGAGATCATCCCCTCGACAACATTATTGGTGATATCTCAAAAGGGGTAACAACTAGACATTCTCTTAAAGATTTATGCAATAATATGGCTTTTGTATCTATGATTGAACCTAAAAATATAAAAGAAGCCATAGTAGATGATAACTGGATCATTGCCATGCAAGAAGTATTAAATCAATTTGAAAGAAACAATGTGTGGAAACTAGTAGAAAAACCTGAAAATTATCCTGTCATAGGAACAAAATGTGTTTTTAGAAATAAATTCGATGAACATGGCATAATTATTATAAATAAGGCTAGGTTAGTAGCAAAAAGGTATAATCAAGAAGAGGGAATAGACTATGAAGAAACATATGCTCCAGTTGCAAGATTAGAAGCCATTAGAATGCTCTTAGCATATGCATCCATAATGAATTTTAAGCTCTATCAAATGGATGTTAAAAGTGCTTTTCTAAATGGCTTAATTCAAGAAGAAGTATATGTTGAACAACCCCCAGGTTTTGAAATCCCGGATAAACCAAATCATGTTTACAAATTGCAAAAGGCTCTTTATGGTTTGAAACAAGCCCCTAGGGCGTGGTATGAACGTTTAAGCAATTTTCTCCTAGAAAAAGAATTTTCTAGAGGAAAAGTGGATACCACATTGTTCATAAAGAGAAAGCATAATGATATTTTGTTGGTTCAAATATATGTTGATGATATAATTTTTGGATCCACTAATGATTCATTGTGCAAGGAGTTTTCCCTTGATATGCAAAGTGAATTTGAAATGTCAATGATGGGAGAACTAAATTACTTCCTGGGATTACAAATCAAGCAAACTCAAGGAGGTATATTCATCAACCAAGCCAAGTACTGCAAGGAATTGATCAAAAGATTTGGGATGGAAAGTGCAAAACACATGGCTACACCGATGAGCACTAGCTGTTACTTAGATAAAGATGAATCTAGTCAGTCTATAGACATGAAACAGTATCGAGGTATGATCGGATCTCTTCTCTATTTATCTTCTAGTAGACCTGATATTATGTTTAGTGTATGCATGTGTGCTAGGTTTCAATCCAACCCCAAACAATCACATTTGATTGCAGTAAAGAGAATCATGAGATATCTATTAGGTACAATCAATTTAGGATTATGGTATCTTAAGAACTCAACATGTAACTTAATAGGATATTCTAATTCTGACTTTGCCGGATCTAAAATTGATAGAAAAAGCACAAGTGGAACTTGTCAATTCATTGGATCTGCTCTTGTCTCATGGCATAGTAAGAAACAAAATAGTGTTGCTTTATCCACTGCTAAAGCGGAATATATTTCTGCCGGCAGTTGTTGTGCACAGATTTTATGGATGAAGCAACAATTATCTGACTATGGTATCCTTCTTGATCGAATACCTATTAGATGTGATAACACTAGTGCCATAAATCTATCCAAAAATCCTGTACAACATTCTAGAACGAAACATATAGAAATCAAGCACCATTTTCTAAGAGACCATGTTCTAAAGGGAGATTGTTTGCTAGAGTTTGTTGATACAAAGAATCAGCTTGCTGATATCTTTGCAAAACCTCTACCAAAGGATATATTCTTTTCAATAAGAAGAGAATTAGGACTTTTAGACCTTAGTGATTTGGATAGGTAAAGTTTATGATTGATTGACTGTGTTTTGATTAAGTATGATGCTTGTTTCTGGTTAATTTAGTTTACTTTTCTTGTTAGTATAATTAACTCTTAAGATAGTATAAGTCTTTAGACTTAAAAATAAGTTTTCCTTTAGGAAAAGGCTATTGTTTTGTTCTAGTAATCGATTACATGAATACTGTAATCGATTACACTAGAACAAATGGCCTGTAATTGATTACAGTATACTTGTAATCGATTACCAGTAGGCTGCCTCCACCTGTAATCGATTACAATGCGTCCTGGTCTATAAATATCACGTTTTTCAGAAACCTCTGCGCAGCCTCTTCCCCCTTGCGACGTTCCTCCATTCCCAAACCTTCAAACCATCCTATCTTATTCATTTCTTCATCAAATCGACTCCCGTAACTTGCAATCTTCTTCTTTTTCAATTTCCTTTTGATTTCACCGATTGAAATCTGCAAAAACTCCATCATATGGCAGAATCATCAAAGAAACGTAAGGGTTCATCCGCCTCCGCTTCGGCTTCAAGAGCTCATCGTTCCGGAGCCAACAGCGCATCCACAGCACCAATTCCACCCTCCTTATCCTCTTCCACATTGTTCTCTTCCGAAGAACAACAGAAACAGTACTCAAATCTTTTTTCATCTCGTTCCATTATCGACCCTAAGTTCATTGATATGGAATTCTTCTCTGCTGAAACTTTTGATTGCATTCAAGCATTTCAGAACTTAGGTCTCATACCTTTCATGTCATTACAATTGTCTGTTTATCCTGAATTGGTTAAAGCTTTTTATTGTAATCTTGAAATTCAGGAAAGTACTTTGATTTCTGAGGTTTTTGGGATAAAAATGGTCATTGACCTATCCCTTTTCCATGACTTAACCCAATTGTCCAGTGACGGTGTACCATTTGAAGGTACACTGAATGACGATTGGAAATTTGACTTCTCTGCACATGATGCCCGCCAGTTGGTCTACACCAACCATGCGGATATGACCGGACGCCTTCTTGCCGGTTCATTGCCTTTTGAAAGCCGCATCCTTCATTATCTAATTGTGCGTATTTTGCTTCCACGATCTTCCAACCTTGCCCAGGTTTCCGAGGAAGATCTTGTTATCACGTGGGCCTTTCATACCGGGCGTCAACTTGACTGGGCACACTTAATCAAATATCGCATGCATAAGGCGTTGCGATTAAATGCTCCTTTGCCATATCCACATCTTGTCACTCTCTTTTTTTTGCCATTTTCAAATTCCTCTTGATTCTGAACCTTACGTTCCAATCAAGAGACCCTTTTTAATTGGTGCTGCTGTGATTGCTTCTTTTGGTTACCGCAAAGAGCATGATGGCTCTTGGGTCAAAAAGGGTGCTCAACCCGCTGATGATGAAGGCAACCTACCAGTTGAAGATAATTCCTCTCTTCTTCGAAAGCTTTTGGATAAGTTCGATGGTCTTCAGACTTTTGTTGGTGACAAGTTTGATGCTATGGAATTGCAAGTCGACATGCAGTTCGATGCCATGGAATCAAGGATCACCAAAGTTGAAGAAGATGTCTCCTTCATCCGTACTTGCTTTGATCCACCACCACCGCCTCCATCATCTTCTTAGCTTATATGTTATTATTATGACTAAGTATTATTAGTGATTAAGTATTATTAGTACTTTGTTTTATCGCCGTGTATTTGGCTTTTTGTTGCTCTAGTTATCGTAATCTTGCACTATTATTATATTTCTAGACTTTGCTTTGGTTGATTATGGCAATGTATGGATTTATTTTGGTTTAATGTTTGGCTCTGTTTAGCTATTGATTGTCTTGCTTAGTTCTTTTTGATGTTGCCAAAGGGGGAGAGAACTTGGGTTAGAAATCAATTAAAATTAAAATTAGGCATACATGCCAAAAGATAGGGGGAGTAAGGGCTGTGTGAACGTGCTATCATCTTGTATATAGCTTGTCTTGATTTCAGGATTGTCATCATAAAAAAGGGGGAGATTGTAGACAAAGGATCAAGCTGAATGTTTTGATGATGCCAAAGGGTTACATGTTTCTCAAAGCTTTATTCAAGACAAAGATATTCAAGATGGATGATCAAGACAGTTTCTAGAGTCTTAGAAAGAGTATATTAAAATAGGAAGGGAATTCCTATTGAAGTAGCAAAAGGTTTGGCCAAGAAATTTAAGTTAAAAAGTCTTTTTCAAGAGATTTACTCTCTGGTAATCGATTACCAGAGGATGTAATCGATTACCAGAGGCCAAAACTGATTTACAACAGCTATTAAAATTTGAATTCAAAATTTGCACTGTGTAATCAATTACACATATATTTTAATCGATTACCAGCAGTTATTGAACGTTTTAATTCAAATTTTAAAGCTTGTAATCGATTACACATATACTGTAATCGATTACCAGAGAAGATTTTCAGAAAAATATTCTCAATAGTCAAATGTTTTTACTTGGTTCTTGAATGGCCATCAAAGGCTTATATATATGTGACTTGAGACACGAATTTGCTAAGAGTTTTTCAGAACAAAAAGGTCTTATCCTCTTGAAAAGAAAAATCGTTTTATCCTCTTACAAATTCCTTGGCCAAAACACTTGTGATTCAATAAGGAATTATTTGAGTGCTCAAATTGTTGAATCTATCTTTTTCAAGGGAGATTACTTCTTTTCTTCTTCTTTATTCTGAAAAAGGATTAAGAGACCGAGGGTCTCTTGTTGTAAAGAAATCTGAACACAAAGGAAGGGTTGTCCTTGTGTGGTTCAGATCTTGTAATAGGCTTTTACAAGATAGTGGAACTCTCAAGCGGGTTGCTTGGGGACTGGACGTAGACACAAGGGTGTGACCGAACCAGTATAAATCTGAGTTTGCAATCTCTCTTCCCTTAAACTCCTTTATTTATTATTGTTTTATATTCATATTCAAATTGCTCTATTTGAATCAATATTTAAGAAGTTCATTTTTAAGGGAATTTATAACTTGAATAGAAAGTGAAATAAAATTTTAATAAGGGAAATAGTTTGTGATATCTTAATTCAACCCCCCTTCTTAAGATATCTGAGGCCACTTGTCCAACAATCTAAGGGAACCACTCTTCATTTTAACAAGAGATTCAAGCTAATCAAGATTCATTCATTGTTCATCATGATTTGATCATTCTTTGAAGAAGAGCTTGAAGATGTTGATCTACACATAAATGTGTATTCAATCCAATTTTGATTTCTTTCTTGTTTCTGATCTTGATTGGGATTACCGAGGGTTTGTATGAATTAATAGGGTTTCAAATCCTGTTATTTCTCTTGTAGGGTTCAAGGAAAGTGTAGAATTAGGGAATTGCATGTGCCTAGCATTTGTACTTGATTCTCTATTAGTGGAAGTTTTAAGGGTTCTAGAACAACTGGATGTAGGTCCTCTTGAGGACTAAACCGGTATAAATTTTGAGTGCGATTCTCTCTTTCTCTAAACCTTTATTTTGATAGTCAATCTTGGTAATGGAATTGATATGAAAGGGCAATAAAACTTTGTTTTTCATGTGATATTGATTTCATTGTTTTCTTGGTTGTGATAATCTTTTTGTCACAAAATTTTGAGAAAATTTTGATTAATCAATGTAGAAGCAAAGACATTGATGCTTTGATGATGCCATGTGATCATGTGCTTCTCAAGTTTAATTCAAGAGGATTATGCGCTTCTCAAGTTTAATTCAAGACAAGAGTCTAAGAAATTCAAGATACATCATCAAGAAGATCTCTAGTGATTTAGGAAGGGAATTCCAAATTGAAACAACAAGAGGTTTGGCCAAGAGATTTAAGCTAAAATGTCTTTTTCAAGAGATTTACTCTCTGGTAATCGATTACTAGAGGAGGTAATCAATTACTAGTGGCCAAAATGATTTATAACAGCCATTAGAAATTTAAATTCAAATTTTACACTGTGTAATCGATTACACATGGATGCTAATCGATTACCAGCAGTTATTGAACGTTTCGATTCAAATTTTAAAGCCTGTAATCGATTACACAAGTCTCGTAATCGATTACCAGAGGGGATTTTCAGAAAATTATTTTCAAGAGTCACATCTGTTCAAATGGTTTTTACATGGCCATCAAAGGTCTATTTATATGTGACTTGGAACACGAATTTGCTTAGAGTTTTTCAGAACAAAAAGGTCTTATCCTCTCAAAAAGCAAAATTATCTTATCCTCTTAAAAATTCCTTGGCCAATACACTTGCAATTCAATAAGGAATTATTTTGAGTGCTCAATTGTTCAATCTATCTCTTTCAAGAGAGATTTCTTCTTCTCTTCATCTTATTTTTGAAAAGGGATTAAGAGACCGAGGGTCTCTTGTTGTAAAGCATTCTGAACACAAAGGAAGGGTTGTCCTTGTGTGGTTCAGAACTTGTAAAGGGATTTTCCAAGATAGTGGAACTCTCAAGCTAGTTGCTTGGGGACTGAATGTAGGCACAAGGGTGTGGCCGAACCAATATAAATCTGAGTTTGCAATCTTTCTTCCTTTAAACTCTTTTATTGTTTATTGCTTATTCATTCTTTTTAGTAAGTTTAATTTGCATAATTATTTGATTGTTCATTTTGAAAGGAATCTTGGGATTTGGGTTAAAATCAAAATAGAATTTTTAATTAGGAAAAGTTTGTGATATCTTAATTCAACCCCCCCCCCCCTTCTTAAGATATCTGAGGCCACTTGTCTAACAATCAAAAGGGGCTATTTAATTGAATTAACAAATTAAGTGGTAAAGTTTTTGAAGGGGTCTATTCAACCCCCCTTCTAGATTTTCAGTTATTCCAACACCCTCCTCTGCCCCCCAACCTCCCTCTGCAACCTTTCCCTTTTCCTTTTTTGTTCCCTTTCTCCCTCCCCATTTTCTCTCACTCCACCCCCTCTGCCCCCAACCTCCCTCTGTAGCCTCTCCCTTCCTTTTTTCTCTTATACATTAGATCTACTTAACATCTTGTCGATGGAGCTTGCCCGTACACCTCGGGGCCACTGTGCACTATCTAATCATAGACGTGGGCTACCACAGCCCATACCTCTTTAGGACTAGATCTATGTTTTTAATTGTTTGTTAAAAAATTTATTATTTTCATTGTAGTTGTTGTTTGGATATGTTATTGTTTAGGGTGGGGATCTGATCTTCCTTTTGTTGTTCTGTTTCTTCTTCTCCCTTCCCCCTCATGACATTGTTGGTTCCCTCCAAAAGTCATTAGGGAGAGAGAGTAAAAAATGATTTTTTAAAGGGTGCAGATCTTGAGGGATCTATTGGAAGACCACATGCTCTAGCATGGAGGTCCTATCTCCCCCTTAGTTATAAATCTATTGAAGATCAAATCTTGAGCTCAAGATCCCAGCTCAAGATCTATTGTTAAAGATGCTCTAAGGATTAGTGTTGTTGAGGTTTGGTATTTTGTACAAAGATAAGTAGTTAGTCTTGATTTCACGGGACTATTCTTTTGTTGTATAGTTACCGCGAACTGCACAACTTTTGACATTTTTTCTGAATTCTTTTGATATCATGTATTTTGATTTCTTTATAGTTGTATTGATCATAATATTGACACTTTGACTATGACACACTACTGATGACAATTTACTTTATTACAATTATGTATAGACATATGATGCATGCTAGTATATTGATATTTTTTACCAAATCATTGTTCTTTATGTAATATGCAACATTGTTTCCAATTTTTATTTTATGACTAGCCTTTATACAACATTTTTAAATATGCGAGGCATTCACATTTAACAAAACTTTGCTATTATTTGTTACAATTTCTATAATATGTTTTTTATATTATAAAGTTTATTGTAAAAAAAGTTACCCACATTTTTTAACAAGAGTGTGTGTGTGCATCCACATCCTGAGCATGATGTTTGTTCGCGGTCGGCTAGTGCACCGGATAGCACAAGTAGTATAAAATGGTAAGAAGTATCGAACTCTCGGAGAACTTGTGTTGATCACTGCACAATTTGCACAAGTAGGGGTCATCCCAAATAAAATGCTTAGCATCACTTTTAATTTTATCTTTTTGGGTCATAGATGCTGAGGGAGGAAAAACAAAAGCAACTAAATAATTGACAATGTTAGCAAAAACTATGGCTAGAAGCTCTTTCTCAGTAGTAGTATAATTCGCTTGGGCAGCATCTAAAGTCCTAGAAGCATAATATATCACCCTGGGCAATTTATCAATTTTCTGAGCAAGGACAACCCCCAATGCATAATTTGATGCATCACACATAAGCTCAAAAGGGGCTATCCAGTCGGGTGCCTGGATGATGGGGGTGGTAGTCAGCGCTCTTATGAGGCAATCAAAAGCCTCTTTGCATCTGTCATTAAAGTCAAACTCCACCGCCTTTTGCAAAAAGTTGGACAGTGGAAGGGCTACTTTGCTAAAATCTCTTATAAAGCGCCTGTAGAATCCTGCATGACCAAGAAAAGATCGCACCTCTCGCACACAAGAGGGGTAAGGAAATTGTGAAATAACAGAAATTTTTGCAGGATCTACTTCAATACCCTTATTGGAAATAATGTGGCCTAAAACTATACCTTGCTCAACCATAAAATGACATTTTTCAAAATTTAGAACAAGGTTAGTTTCAATGCATCTATTCAAAACTTTTTCCAAACTATCCAAACAACCATCAAAAGAGGATCCATATACAGTGAAATCATCCATAAACACCTCTATGCAATTTTCTAAGAAATCACTGAAAATACTAATCATGCACGACTAGAAGGTACCAGGGGCATTGCACAGGCCGAAAGGCATCCTCCTATAGGCAAAAGTGCCGAAGGGGCAGGTGAATGTGGTCTTTTCCTGATCCTCAGGAGCAATAGTAATTTGCATATAACCAGAAAAACCATCAAGGAAACAGTAGTGAGATTTACCTGCCAGGCGTTCAAGCATCTGGTCAATGAATGGCAGGGGAAAATGGTCCTTTTTGGTAACCTGGTTCAGCCTCCTATAGTCAATGCAGACTCTCCAACTATTCTGCACCCGAGTAGGAATTAGCTCCTCCTTCTCAGTTTTTATCACTATGAGGCCGGTCTTCTTCGAGACTACCTAAACAGGACTCACCCATTGGCTGTCAGAGATAGGATAAATGATTCCAGCTTGCAAAAGCTTGGTTATCTCCTTCTTCACTACATCAAGAATCGCCGGGTTGAGTCTTCTCTGTGGCTGTCTTACTAGTTTAGCTCCATCCTCTAAATTTATTCGATGCATACATGTGGATGGGCTAATACCAGGAATGTCCGCCAGGGTCCAGCCTATAGCCTTCTTATGCTTCTTAAGAACAGACAACAACTTCTCCTCTTGCTCATCAGCAAGGGAGGCAGATATAATCACTGGAAAAATTTTGGTATCATCCAAGTAAGCGTATTTTAAATTTGATGGCAGAGGCTTCAATTCTGGTGTGGTCGGCTGGATAGTGGTAGAAGGAGATGGTTTCTCAGCCTGTACCTCATAAAGAAAGTCAGAGGTATGTGTACTTCCTGAAACATGGTTAGTCCTATCTGACTCTATAAAATCAATCTCAAGAGGTAAAACATCACCAGACATGCAATCAATATCAATTTCATATTCACTCTCAGCATCAAGTATAGATTCAGACATATGATCAAGTACAATTTCAGACTCAATGCATGAAGAGTGAGAGGCATGCAGATTAGAATAAAGGTCAATCATGTATTCATCAACAACATGGTCAATTATTTCAGCACGAAATACAGAAAGATCTTCAGATGGGTATTTCATAGCATCCAGAATATTAAAATGAACAGTTATATCACCAAACTCCATGGATAGTGTGCCTGCATATACATCTATCTTAGTTCTAGCAGTTTTCATAAAGGGTCTGCCTAGAATGATGGGAACTGATCCTTGAGAAAATCCATCCTCCATATTCAAAATATAAAAATCAACAGGGAAAATCAGTTCACCAACCCTAACTAAGACATCTTCTATGAAACCAACAGGATAGGCAACACTTCTATTAGCTAAATGAATTACCACATCAGTTGACTACAAGGGACCTAGAGATAGAGAATTAAAAATAGACAGAGGCATAACACTAACAGAAGCTCCTAAATCTAGCATGGCATTGTCAAACTTACTTTTCCCTATAATACAAGGTATGCTGAATGTACCTGGATCTTTACATTTTTCAGGATTTGGGGGACAAATTTACCAATCAGTGTGGAGACATTTCTGCCCATGCTAATTCGTTCACTTCCTTTAAGCTTCCGCTTATTAGTGCACAGCTCCTTCAAGAATTTAGCATATCTAGGAATTTGCTTTATTGCATCCAGCAGAGGTATGTTACCTGTACTTTTCTAAATGTTTCCAAGATCTCTTTCTCTGCCTCTTCCATTTTTTTGTTGGAAACTGCTCTTGGAGGGAATGGAAGAGGGATGTGCTGCTTCTGCAAATCAGAATTACCAGTGGAAGATTCACCTGCACATAAATTGTTAGGTAAATTTTTGTCATCACCTTTTTCTGGAGTAGAGTGAAGTTGGGCAGGTTTATTTGCAGATGCGGAAGGTGCTACGGGTTGAGGTCCTTGACACTGCTTTCCCAACCTCAATGAAATGGCACTGACATTTTTGGGATTTTGGACAGATTGAGAAGGCAGCTTGTCAGAATTCTAGGACTGCATGTTCTGCATAGTCATTTGCCTCACAAGTTCTTCGAGGGAAGGTTGCGGAGGAGCCTCAACTGTTTGATGTTTCTGGGGCTGTTGATGTTGTTGGATTGGTGGAGGAATGTATGGTCTGCATGGGCCAACATCATTTTGGAAGGAAGGAGCAGGCTGTTGTTGTTGTTGTTGAGGGCTAGACCATCTGAGATTAGGGTGATTCCTCCATCCAGGGTTGTATCTGTTGCTGGAGAGGTCATAATTGTTCTGCTGTGGTTGATTTTGCTACTGAGGTTGAGAATGTCTATTGTAAATGTTTGCAGCATAAGCTTCAGGCTGCTCAATTGCTCCAGGTTGCTTCATGGAAGGGCAAAGGTCTGTATGGTGGTCAGCAGAGGAGCATAAACCACAGACTCTTGCGACAGGTACAGATTTCTGATTCAAGGTCAGTTGGGTTACCAAGTTGACCAATGCATCTAGTTTTCCTTCAAGCTTCTTAGTTTCAGATGATGCAGATGAGTTTGTAGACACCTCATGCACTCCTCTAATGACTATAGCATCATTTCTGGCGCTAAACTGCTGGGAGTTATAAGCCATCTTCTCAATTAAATTTCTAGCTTCAGCAGGAATCATGTCTCCAAGGGCTCCACCACTGGCAGCATCTATCATACTTCTCTCCATATTACTGAGTCCTTCATAAAAATATTGGAGAAGAAGCTGCTCCGAAATCTGATGGTGAGGGCAACTGGCACATAGTTTTTTAATCTCTCCCAGTATTCGTATAGGCTCTCTCCACTGAGTTGTCTAATACCTGAGATATCCTTCCTGATGGATGTGGTCCTGGAAGCAGGGAAAATTTTTTCTTAGAATACTCTCTTAAGGTCATCCCAGCTCGTGATGGACCTTGGAGCAAGGTAATACAGCCAGTCCTTTGCCACTCCCTCTAAAGAATGAGGAAAAGCCTTCAGAAATATGTGATCCTCTTGGACATCTGGGGGTTTCATGGTGGAGCAGACAATATGAAATTCTTTCAAATGTTTGTGCAGGTCTTCACCTGCAAGGCCATGAAACTTTGGAAGCAAATGGATCAGTCCAGTTTTAAGAACATATGGGACATCTACATCAGGGTATTGGATGCACAAGCTTTCGTAGGTGAAATCAGGTGCAGCCATTTCCCTTAGAGTCCTCTCACGGGGTGGAGGTTGTGCCATGTTCTCAGAATGTTCAAAATCAGAATGCTCAAAATTATAATGCTCAAAATCAGGATGTTCAAAATCACCAATAACAGAATGCACAGATTCACTAGTAATGGAATGCTCAAGATGATCAAAAGGTATAAAATGATGTCTAACTAATCTATGAAATGTCCTATCTATCTCAGGATCAAAGGGTTGTAAGTTAGATGGATTGCCTCTAGTCATACACTACATTCAGCATGCACAACTAGTTGCCTTGTCATGTAAATAACGGTGTAGGTTTGAACTACAGCTACCCTCAAATGATATCCAAATGACTTGAAATTTTGTGAGAAACCTTATAAAATTATGAGAAGATAGCACATAAAATTTCAAACAAAAATTCAAAGTCTAACTATGGAAGCTAAAAATGGTAGGTTGAGAAAAATAAGTGAATAAAACTTCAAAAAAAAAACTTTTGACAGAATCACTTTTTTTTGGATGATGGAGACCTCAGCCGGCCTATGGCGGGCTTTCATGGCATAGGAAATTTTTTCTACCCCAAATACATACTTAATAATTGCGATTCTGATAACCGGAGCAAAAGTTATGGTCGTTTGAAGTTTTGACAAAAACAAAATTTGCTACTTTTTTGGAACTTCCAAATCTGACCAAAATAAAGGCTCTAGCTATTTTTCCCACAAAATATAGATTAAAAGAAGTTACCACAAAAAAATTCAGCCAAAAATAACAACCCTAGCTACTAAAACAAAAAAAAATCCAAAATAATTCAGCATAGGTGGTCGCTAAAATCCGTCGCTACATGATTTCAACTACTACTCTGTTTTGCCGCAAGCAAAAGTGGTTGCTAAGTCTGTCGCAAAATACTATTCATAGCAAAACACCCAAAACTGAAACAGGGGAAGCGCTTAATAGGAAAACTAAAACATAACATACACTAAACAAAATAACAAGACACTAAACAACACTAACACAAGCACTAACACAACATTAACAATTAAACATAAAACACAAAATAATTAAACACTAACACAACACTAGCTATTATGAACCTTTGGACATTGCTCCCCGGCAACGGCGCCAAATTTGATCGAGGTTGTACCCGAATCAAATAAACATGAAAATGCAGTAACTAAGAAGTGATCCTAGGTCGTTTCCCAACGAGCAATGATAAACCAAATATTCATAATATACTTGCAGTAACAGTAACGATTGGGTGGGGGGGTTGTTTGTTTTGTGATTTAAAGAACAGAACAAGTAAACTGGAATACGAAACTAATAATATTAAAAACGGGTTGTTTCCTCTGATTCAGAAGCCATTCTCTTGTCCTGGGTTATGGAGAATTCGTCCCTAACAGTTAACCACTTAATCCAACCTTATTTCAATTAACTAAGCGAAAATCAACTTAGGGTTGTCAATACGTGATTAGGCAACACATACACCAGTTAGCCCTTCATCCATTAAGCATGAACACAAGTTAGGCTCAGAGGTAATTAATCGAACACAAAGCGTGCACAGATTAATGTTAACGAATTTGGGTTAACTGGTGAAGGGAAAACTGCCAGGAAGCCACATTATAAACGAAACCTCAAAGAGAGTTGAGCTTCGTCCTCAAAAGGAAACAACACCATAATATTTAGCCTTGCATAGATTCAAATAGAAAACGTAAATGAAACTAAAAGCAGAAATGTAAACGAAGCAGAAACGTAAATGAAGGCAGAAGAAGAAACAAGAACGAAATTGTAATTAGAAGCAGAAAATGGAAAATTGCATTACGTGAACAGTAGCATTAGAACAGAAAAACGTAAAAACCATAAACCCTATGCTCTGAATAATAGTCTAATAGAATAGCCTTGCACAAATCCCAAGGCTGCTATTTAAAAAGAGTAACTCAAAGTCACTGGGCCCTATTACAATATTCTGGCCCAAAATGAAATAAATGCTCAACCACATAAAATGAAATTGCAATCTCCTAATTAGAAATTAACTAAGGTAAGCGCTGTTTTATTTGCCCTCTTCAAGTCCATAACCAAAATCCAGATTAAGCCCAATGTTTCATTAATTCTTGAAATTAGATTAAAAACATCAAATTAGCTAAATGAGCCCAAATAATAAAACTGCCTAATTAATTTGACAATTAAGACTAATCAGCAATTAAAATGGTGCAAAAAGGGTTTAAGAAATAGAAGAAAATGATGGCACATCAATCATTTTATACCTTTTGAGCATCCTGAGCATTCTGTTACTGGTGAGTTTGTGCATTCTGTTATTGGTGATTTTGAACATCCTGATTTTGAGCATTATAATTTTGAACATTCTGATTTTGAACACTATGAGAACATGGCACAACCTCCACCCCGTGAGAGGACTCTAAGGGAAATGGCTGCACCTGATTTCACCTACGAAAGCTTGTGCATCCAATACCCTGATGAGGATATCCCATATGTTCTTAAAACTGGACTGATCCATTTGCTTCCAAAGTTGCATGGCCTTGCAGGTGAAGACTCGCACAAACATCTAAAAGAATTCCATATTTTCTGCTCCACCATGAAACCCCCAGATGTTCAGGAGGATCACATATTTCTGAAAGCTTTTCCTCATTCTTGAGAGGGAGTGGCAAAGGACTGGCTATATTACCTTGCTCCAAGGTCCATCACGAGCTGGCATGACCTCAAGAGAGTATTCTTAGAAAAAAAAATCCCTGCTTCCAGGACCACGACCATCAGAAAGGATATTTCAGGCATTAGGCAACTCAGTGGAGAGAGCCTACATGCATACTGGGAGAGATTTAAGAAACTATGCGCCAGTTGCCCTCACCACCAGATTTCGGAGCAGCTTTTTCTCCAATATTTTTATGAAGGACTCAGTAACATGGAGAGAAGTATGATAGATGCTGCCAGTGGTGGAGCCCTAGGAGACATGATTCCTGCTAAAGCTAGAAATTTAATTGAGAAGATGGCTTCCAACTCCCAACAGTTTAGCGCCAGAAATGATGCTATAGTCATTAGAGAAGTGCATGAGGTAGCCACAAACTCATCTACATCATCTGAAACTAAGAAGCTTGAAGGTAAGCTAGATGCCTTGGTTAACCTGGTAACCCAGCTGGCTCTGAATCAAAAATCTGCACCTGTCGCCAGACTCTGGTTTATGCTCCTCTGCCGACCACCACACAGACCTTTGCCCTTCTGTGCAGCAATCTGAAGCAATTGAACACCTGAAGCTTATGCTGCAAACATCTACAATAGACCTCCTCAACCTCAGCAACAAAATCAGCCACCACAGAACAATTATGACCTCTCCAGCAACAGGTACAATCCCGGGTGAAGGAACCATCCCAACCTTAGATGGTCGAATCCTTCACAACAACAACAACAACAACAACAGCCTTATTTTCATAATGCTGCTGGCCCAAGCAGACCATACGTTCCTCCACCAATCCAGCAACAACAACAACAACAACAACCCCAAAAACAACAAACAGTTAAGGCTCCTCCGCAACCTTCCCTTGAAGAACTTGTGAGGAAAATGACTATGCAAAACATGCAGTTTCAACAAGAGACCAGAGCCTCCATTCAGAGCTTAACTAATCAGATGGGACAATTTGCTACACAATTAAATCAACAACAGTCCCAAAATTCTGACAGATTACCTTCTCAATCTGTCCAGAATCCCAAAAATGTGAGTGCCATTACATTGAGGTCGGGAAAGCAGTGTCAAGGACCTCAACCAGCAACATCTTCCTCATCCACAAATGAACCTGCCCAACTTCACTCTACTCCAGAAAATGAGGATGACAAAAATTTAAAAAGTAAGTTGCCTAACAATTACTATGCAGGTGAATCTTACACTGGTAATTCTGATTTATAGAAGCAGCATATCCCTCTTCCGTTCCCTCCAAGAGCAATTTCCAACAAAAAAATGGAAGAGGCAGAGAAGGAGATCTTGGAAACATTTAGAAAAGTAGAGGTAAACATACCTCTACTGGATGCAATAAAGCAAATTCCAAGATATGCTAAATTCTTGAAAGAGCTGTGCACTCATAAGCGGAAGCTTAAAGGAAGTGAAAGAATTAGCATGGGCAGAAATATCTCCGCATTGATTGGTAAATCTATTCCCCAAATCCTTGAAAAATGTAAAGATCCAGGTTGTCATACACTAATTTCGTCCGGGGACCATTGTTTCATGGCATGTAACCTTTGTTTGACCGCTTCGAGGTTCTTAGCACCCTTTGTTGCACAATACGTGAAATTTTGAGACATGCTGGAAATCAAAAAGAAGCATCGTTACGCAATCCGTGAAATTCCGTAACGCGCCGGAAATTAAAAAGAAGTGTTGTTGCACAATCCGTGAGTTTCCGTAACATTCCGAAAGCTAAAAAGAGTAATTATATGAATCGTAAGGTTCCGTAACCTTACGGAAAGAAAACAAGTATCGTTACGAAATTCGTAAAGTTTCGTAACGTTACGGAAAAAGAATCACCAAAAAAAGAAAAGCAAAAGGGGTGTATTTAGTAAAAAAAAGGGTGCAAATAGAAACCAGGCCCACTTGGGCCTTCCAGATTCTTCCTCCAGAAGGCGGTGCTTCTGGAGGAAGCAACCTGGCTCGCCTGGGCGAGCTGGGTGGCAAGCTCCTCCCCTATTTTGCTATAAATAGAGGGAGGAGTGAAGAAGGAAAAGGTTCAGCCATCTTGGCACTTCGTAGTCACTTGAAATTACTGAGGAAAATTGTTTCCGTGAAGAAAATCCAAGCCGAGGCGCTTCCGTAACATTTCCGTGGGTAATTTCGTGAAGATTATCAACCGTTCTTCGTCATTCATCGTTCGTTCTTCATTGTTCTTCGGTTTTCAACCGGTAAGTACCCGAAATTGAACTTTTCAATTCATTCTATGTACACGTTGTCATACCCTAATTTCGTTCGGGGATTATAATTTGATGATATACAACCTTTGATTGGCCGCTTCGAGATATTTGGCACCCTTTGTTGCACAATATGTGAAGTCCCGAGACGTGCCGAAAATCAAAAGGAAGCAGGCTTACGCGATCCGTGAAAATTCCGTAATGTGACGGAAATCGAAAGAAGGTATTTTTCGCAATCCGTGAGTTTTCGTAACTTCTTTGAAAGCTAAAAAAGAGTAAATACATAATCCGTAAGGACTCGTAACCTTGCGGAAGGAAAATAAGTATTGTTACGAAATTCGTAAATTTTCGTAACGTTACGGAAAAAGAATTACCAAAAAAGGTAAAGGGGGTGCATTTAGTAAAAAGGGGGTACAAATAGCAATCAGACCCACTTGGGCCTTCCAGGTTCTTCCTCCAGAAGGCCGTTGCTTCTGGAGGAAGCAACCTTGCTCGCCTGGGCGAGCTGTGTGGCAAGCTCCTCCCCTATTTTGCTATAAATAGGGGAAGGAGTGAAGGGAGAAGGGGTTCAGCCTTCTTGGCACTTCTTATTCTCTCGAAATTGCTGAGGAAAATTATTTCCGTGAAGAAAATCCAAGCCGAGGCGCTTCCGTAACGTTTTCATGAGTAATTACGCGAAGATTCTCGACCGTTCTTCAACATTCATCGTTCGTTCTTCGTTTTCTTCAGTCTTCAACGGGTAAGTACCTCAAACCGAGCTTTCAATCCATTCTATGTACCCGTGGTGGTCCACATTTTGTTTCATGTATTTTTATTCTCGTTTTCATTCGCTTTCTATACCCCCTTTTGACGTGCTTCAGTCATTTATTTAAGTTGTTTCTCGCCTAATCTAAAAATAAAATAAATTTCCACTGATCATTTGAATTGTATCATCCGTTAATTTCTGTTAAAAAGAATTTCGACCGTTCGGTCGTGCCATAACCACATTGGAAATCAAAAAGAGGTAAAATAATAATATAATAATCAAAAAATACCTTTTAGTAAAATAAAGCAAAAAATCAATCGGACGTTTTCTCTTTGGGATTTCTCATTCTTAATTGAATTGACTAATAACTAAAGTGAAACTAAGGCTAAAATCAACTCGCCCAGTCAAGCTCGTCCACAAAAATAGGGTTTTGAAAGTTTATCATTTCAGTTTCTTACCAAGTAAAGTGGATCATTTTTAAGGTCCAACGCCTTAAAATGATCACCTTTCAAGTAAAAAGAGTCACTTGATTCACGCATAAGAAAGAACTACGTAGGTCTGATTTCCTCTTCGATGGAGGGTACGTAGGAGCAAGAGCGCCGCTTTTGTCGACCTCAAAAAATAAAAAGAAATAAAATTTAAGGCAATACAATTTCCACAATTCTAAAAAATAGGCTGTTGTCCTTTGAGACAAACGTGAGAGGTGCTAATACCTTCCTCAAACGTAAATACAACTCCCGAACTTAGAATTTTCATTTTGACCGGTTTCCTTCGGTTTTCCCGACGTTTTCCACAAATAAATGTTGGTGGCAACTCCGCGCATCTTTCCTCCTTTGGAAAGCGCACCCGAGAGCCTCGCCCTCGCTCGCCCGCAAAAGGGCACGTTGCGACAGTTGGCGACTCCACTGGGGACCTTTTTGTGAGTTAGGCCTATTTTAAGGAATTGTGGATTTGTGAAACTTCGTGTTTGCATTTGTTGAACTGTGTAAAATGTAAATAACTATTGTCTATTTCGCATTCTTTACACTGCATTCTAAGCACCCACGGGTTTGAGTAAAAAAGGGGCCCTATACCCGGGTTCATGGGAATTTAAGGAGTGGAGGTGAATCTATTATCATGCTAGGTCCCCGACTTGCTTGATAATAGTGAAACCTCGTCTAGAGCTTTCTCTCTTTATAATGTGTTGTCGCTGGTATTCCATACCGCCACAATATTGTTATCTTGAGTGATGATACCTCTAGAAAACAGTTGTGTGAGTTATGAATTGTTGGGGAATAGTTATTAGAGACCCCTAGATATTGTCCTATAGGTTCCCAAATAGGGGCAAAGAGCAAACACGCTCTGTGCCATTCGTTCTCATGCATTTTTTGGTAAATAGCACTAGTTTATAGTTTTGCTAGTGATGTTTGGTTTCTTTAGAGTAATACGTAACCTTTTTAATACTACGTTGAGGCGCCATCATGCCCAAAACGTAGCATTAAAGTTGGATCTCTGCAGTCTCGTATGTGTGAATTACCCCTTTGTGTTGTTTTCTTTCCGTTTCATGCATGCGCATCTGCATCATACCGTCACACATGCGTTGTATGTGGGTCTCGTCTTTTGTCATGGGAAGCCAGAAGATCCATATCGTCTTCTTCACTTCACACATGGGGCACTGCGCCCCCCAAATGCGTAATAAGGAGAGATAATTTTCCGGGCTCTCGTGTCCGTAAATGCATTCATAGCATGCACCGCATAAACATCTCTTCAGCATCATAATGAATATATCGTTCCTGCATTTATCCGTTATCACATTCCCATTTTGCATGAGTCATTGCATCATCATGCATATGCGTTCAACATACTTTTTGTTCTACATGTTTGCTCATACATGATCCTTGTATTTTCCTCTACAAAACAAAAACAAAAAAAAGGGAAGCATGAAAATTCATGATGCATTCTTAGTTGCATGTGTTAGGTACCATGAGCCAACCATGTTGGGATCATAAACCCATATCTAAAATTAAAAAAAAAACACAAACAACAAAACAAAATGATTGAGCATGGTACCTAATGCGTGGTTAATTAAGAAAGGATGTCTCTTCGGGCATCTCAATCTCATAATTACATTTTCCATGCGTAGCATGCGTATTCTCGAATCATTCACCCCTATGAAATGTTGTTGAAGTATTGGCGATCAAAATTGCCATTCCCTGGGTTATGGGGTTGAACCAAGCTCGTGCTTTTACAAAAAGGTTCATCGAGTCAAGTTGAAGCATGGAAGTAACCATCTTGCAAAAATTGGGGCAAAAGATGGAGCGTGTTACATCGCTCCTTCGTCTACTGCCAAACACATTTAGGGTTGTCGATGTCCCTGTTACTTCCAGTTTCACCTTGACGGAGATGTCATGGACCATGTTGAAAATCTAAATTGATTCAACCCCATATCCTGTGTAAAAATTCGCAATACTTCAATTGTGCATCATTCGCATACATCCATGTTGTTCATTGGTTGCATTGCTCATTGCATTCTTTCCTTGAAAAGAAAAAGAGAACCTAATCATTGTTATAAAAAAGAAAAAAAAAAGCATGCTTTACGGTGCCCTCACCGAACCTGTGCTAGAGCTAGAGTAATGGGTAAAGCGGAGGAGGTACAAGAGTAGATGGAGGCCGACATGGAGGCCATGAAAGAGCAAATGGCCGCAATGATGGAGGCCATGATGAGCGTGAAGAAGATAATGGAAGCCAATGCGGTTGCAATTGCCGCTACCAGCATTGTTTCTAAGGTGAACCCAACGTCCCCATCCGGCATCAACCAAATGAATCATCCAACCTCAGATATGGTAGGCAAAGATTTGGGAAGTATGGGTGGCCCCCATGATGTGCAAATTCAAAACGAGCACGCCTTCCTGCCATATGGCTTGCCTCTCAACTATACGCCACCCAATGTGGCGTATGTAGATGCAATTGGCTTTGATGTTTTGATGATGATCATGATGATATGTTGCAATTGATGCAAATGGGCTTTTCAAGATTAAAATTCAAGACAATACTTCAAGATTACAAGTCACAACATCAAGATGATCACTAGAATATTAGGAAGGGAATTCCTAATTGAATTAGCAAAGGTTTGGCCAAGTGATTTAAAAATAAAAAGTGTTTCTCAAAGGTTTTACTCTCTGGTAATCGATTACCAGAGGATGTAATCGATTACCAGTGGCCAAATACGTTTTATAACAGCTATAAAAATTTGAATTCGAAATTTTAGACTGTGTAATCGATTACACAATTTTGGTAATCGATTACCAGCAGTTAGTAAACGTTTTAATTCAAATTTTAAAAGCTGTAATCGATTACACAGTTGCTGTAATCGATTACCAGACAGGAATTTCAGAAAAATAATTTCAAGAGTCACAACTTTTCAAAGGCTTTACTCATGACCACCAATGGTCTATATATATGTGACTTAAACACGAAATTGTGAGAGATTTTTCAGAACAACAAAGTGTTTATCCTCTCAAAGAGCAATTTCATTTTATCCTCTTAAGAATTCCTTGGCCAATTCAATTGCAATTCATTAAGGAATTAATTGAGTGCTCAATCTGTAAAATCCATCTCTTTCTAGAGAGATTTGTTCCTCTTCTTCTTCTCATTCTCTAAGGGATTAAGAGACTGTGAGTCTCTTGTTGTAAAGGATCTCTAAACACAAAGGAAGGGTTGTCCTTGTGTGTTTAGAACTTGTAAAAGGAATTTACAAGTTAGTGGAACTCTCAAGCGGGTTGCTTGGGGACTGGACGTAGGCACAAGGGTGTGGCCGAACCAGTATAAAACTGAGTTTGCATTTTCTCTTCCCTTAATCTCCTTTATTTATTATTGCTTTATATTCATATTCAAGTTGCTTCATTTGAATTAATATTTAAGAAGATTGTCATTAAGGGAATTCATAACTTGAGTAAAAAGTAAAATAGATTTTTAATTAGGGGAAATAGTTTGGAATATCTTAATTCAACCCCCCCTTCTTAAGATATCTGAGGCCACTTGTCTAACAAGTGGTATCAGAGCATCATTCTTGTACAAAGTTTAGAAGCTTCAAGAAAAAGATGGCCTCAGCAAATTCCTTATTTCCACAAATTTTTATCGAGGCAATAGATCTAAATATCTGGGAAGCCATAGAAATAGGGCCTTATATACCCACCACAGTAGAAAGAGTTTCAATAGATGGTAGTTCATCAAGTGAAAGCATAACCATAGAAAAACCTAGAGATAGATGGTCTGAAGAGGATAGAAAACGAGTACAATACAACCTAAAAGCCAAAAACATAATAACATCTGCCCTAGGAATGGATGAATATTTCAGAGTTTCAAATTGTAAGAGTGCTAAGGAAATGTGGGACACTCTTCGATTAACACATGAAGGAACTACAGATGTTAAAAGATCTAGGATAAATGCACTAACTCATGAGTATGAATTATTTAGAATGAATGCAAATGAAAATATTCAGAGTATGCAAAAGAGATTTACACATATAGTAAATCATCTAGCAGCCTTAGGCAAAGAATTTCAAAATGAAGATCTTATAAACAAGGTGCTAAGATGTTTAAGTAGAGAATGGCAACCCAATGTAACGGCTATTTCTGAATCAAGAGATTTGTCTAACATGTCTCTTGCCACTTTATTTGGTAAGTTGCAGGAACACGAGATGGAACTATTGAGATTGCACCAAAATGAAGAAAATGACAAGAAAAAGAAAGGAATTGCTCTTAAAGCATCATCCTCAATTCAAGAAGAAAGTGATCAGGATAATGATGCAGATGATGATGATGATCTAAGTCTCTTTGTAAAAAGATTCAACAAATTTCTTAAAGTAAGAGGAAATCAGAGGCGACCAAATTTTAAATCAAAGAGAAGGACAGAAAATTCATCCTCTACTCTAAAATGCTTTGAATGCAATCAACCTGGACATCTGAGGGTTGATTGTCCCATCTTCAAGAAAAAGATGGAAAAATCTGAAAAGAAAAATCATAGTGAGAAGAAACTAAAGAAAGCATACATCACATGGGATGAAAATGATTTGGAATCCTCTGATGATTCTGAAAATGAAGAGATAAATCTTTGCCTTATGGCAAAAAGTTACGAAAGTAATGAAGAGGTAACATCTTCAAACAACTTATCTATTTCCTTTGATGAATTGCAAGATGCATTTGCTGATTTGCATAAAGAATCAATTAAACTTGCAAAATTAGTTTCATCATCAAAGAAAACAATTTCAAATTTAGAAAATGAAATTTTAAAATTAAACAAAGAATTAGATCTTCTTAGAAATGAAGTTTTAATCTCTAAAACAAATGAAAAAGTTAATATCTCCACTATTAATGACAAGAAAATAACAGATTCTTGTAGTTGTTGTGATAAATATGTAAAAGAAATTAAAGAGTTAAAAAATTCTCTTGCAAAATTTTCATATAGTAGAAATAATTTAGATGTTATATTAAGTAAACAAAGATATGTGTCTAATAAAAATGGACTAGGGTATAAATCTGAAAAACTACAAAAGGTTCATAAAAACTTTTTCACTTCCACACAAAAATGTAATTCTAATTCTATCACTTGTTTTTACTGTGGAAGAAGAGGACATGGCATATCAACTTGCTACTTCAAGAAAAATTACAGTAACATTAAAATGATATGGGTCCCAAAAGGATCCTCAGTTTATACTAACATGCAAGGACCCAATAAAATTTGGGTACCTAAGTCAAAAACTTGATTATGCAGGTATCTTTGAGAAAGAAGTGGTACATAGATAGCGGATGCTCAAAACATATGACTGGAGATGCATCAAATTTTACACACATATCTCCAAAGAAAAGCGGGCATGTAACATATGGTGACAACAACAAAGGTAGAATTCTTGGAGTGGGTAAAATAGGTACAAATTCTTCAAACTCCATTGAAAATGTTCTACTTGTTGAAGGCCTTAAGCACAGCCTGCTTAGCGTTAGTCAACTATGTGACAAAGGCTATCTAGTATCATTTGATTCTCATAAATGTCTTATAGAACATACGCATGACATTAATATAAAGCATGTAGGACATAGAGTCAATAATGTTTACATGATAGACTTAAGCATAAAACAAGAAAACAATCATTGCTTTCTTAGTAAAGATGATGATCCATGGTTATGGCATAAAAGAATTGCTCACATAAACATGGATCACTTAAATAAATTAATTTCAAAAGATTTAGTAGTTGGTTTGCCTAAATTGAAATTTGAAAAAGATAAACTATGCGATGCATGTCAAAAGGGCAAACAAACAAGAGTCTCATTCAAATCTAAAAATGTTGTTTCAACCACTCGACCATTACAGTTGTTGCATATGGATCTATTTGGTCCATCTAGAACCATGAGTTTTGGAGGAAATTACTATGCTTTAGTTATAGTTGATGATTTTTCTAGATATACTTGGACATTATTTATTACACATAAAAGTGATTCATTCCAAGTATTTAGGAAACTTGCTAAAGTCATACAAAACAAGAAAAATCTCAAGATTGCATCCATTAGAAGTGATCATGGGGGTGAATTTGAAAATAAAGATTTTGAATTATTTTGTGATGAACATGGTATTGAACATAATTTTTCTGCACCAAGAACCCCTCAACAAAATGGAGTTGTTGAGAGGAAAAATAGGTCATTGGAAGAAATTGCAAGAACTTTATTAAATGATACTTCTCTTCCAAAGTATTTTTGGGCTGAAGCTGTCAATACTGCATGTTACATCATGAATAGAGCCTTGATAAGACCTATTTTAAAGAAAACCCCATATGAGTTATTTAACGGTAGAAAACCTAATATTTCTCATCTACATGTTTTTGGTTGTAAGTGCTTTGTACTTAATAATGGTAAAGATAATCTAGGAAAATTCGATGCAAAATCTGATGAAGGTATTTTTCTTGGATATTCTTTACAAAGCAAAGCATATAGAATATATAATAAGAGAACTATGAATATAGAGGAGTCCATTCATGTTACCTTTGATGAATCTAATGCTATATTGTCAACAAAGAATATGCTAGATGACATTGCAGATTCTTTAGAACATATGAACATTCATGAACAAGATTCCAAAGGAAATGACAAAGGAAACAATGAAGATCCTCCAGAAGAAGGCAAATCCAATGATGCACTCCCAAGAGAATGGAAAACTTCAAGAGATCATCCCCTCGACAACATTATTGGTGATATCTCAAAAGGGGTAACAACTAGACACTCTCTTAAAGATTTATGCAATAATATGGCTTTTGTATCTATGATTGAACCTAAAAATATAAAAGAAGCCATAGTAGATGATAATTGGATCATTGCCATGCAAGAAGAACTAAACCAATTTGAAAGAAACAATGTGTGGAAATTAGTAGAAAAACCTGAAAATTATCCTATCATAGGAACAAAATGGGTTTTTAGAAATAAATTAGATGAACATGGTATAATCATTAGAAATAAAGCCAGGTTAGTAGCAAAAGGGTATAATCAAGAAGAGGGAATAGACTATGAAGAAACATATGCTCCTGTTGCAAGATTAGAAGCCATTAGAATGCTTTTGGCATATGCATCCATAATGAACTTTAAACTTTATCAAATGGATGTTAAGAGTGCCTTTCTAAATGGCTTAATTCAAGAAGAGGTATATGTTGAACAACCCCCTGGTTTTGAAATTTCTGATAAACCAAACCATGTTTATAAATTACAAAAGGCTCTTTATGGTTTGAAACAAGCCCCTAGGGCATGGTATGAACGATTAAGTAATTTTCTTCTTGAAAAAGAATTCTCCAGAGGTAAAGTGGATACCACATTATTCATAAAGAGAAAGCATAATGATATTTTGTTGGTTCAAATATATGTTGATGATATAATTTTTGGATCCACTAATGATTCATTGTGCAAGGAGTTTTCCCTTGATATGCAAAGTGAATTTGAAATGTCAATGATGGGAGAACTAAAGTACTTTCTGGGATTACAAATCAAGCAAACTCAAGAAGGTATATTCATCAATCAATCCAAATACTGCAAGGAATTGATCAAAAGATTTGGGATGGATAGTGCAAAACACATGTCTACACCGATGAGCACTAATTGTTACTTAGATAAAGATGAATCTGGTCAGTCTATAGACATAAAACAATATCGAGGTATGATCGGATCTCTTCTTTATTTATCTGCTAGTAGACCTGATATTATGTTTAGTGTATGCATATGTGCTAGGTTTCAATCCAACCCCAAACAATCACATCTAAGTGCAGTAAAGAGAATCATGAGATACCTATTAGGAACAATCAATTTAGGATTATGGTATCCTAAGAATTCAACATGTAACTTAATAGGATATTCTGATTCTGATTTTGCCGGATCTAAAACTGATAGAAAAAGTACAAGTGGAACTTGTCAATTTATTGGATCGGCCCTTGTCTCATGGCATAGTAAGAAACAAAACAGTGTTGCTTTATCTACTGCTGAAGCGGAGTATATCTCTGCCGGTAGTTGTTGTGCACAAATTTTATGGATGAAGCAACAATTATCTGACTATGGCATCATTCTTGATCGCATACCTATTAAGTGTGATAATACTAGTGCCATAAATCTATCCAAAAACCCAGTTCAACATTCAAGAACTAAACATATAGAGATTAGACACCACTTTCTTAGAGATCATGTCTTAAAGGGAGATTGTGTATTAGAATTTGTTGATACTAAGAATCAACTTGCTGATATTTTCACTAAACCTCTCCCCAAGGAAGTGTTTTTCTCTATTAGAAGTGAATTAGGTCTCTTAGATGTAAGAGATTTAGAAAAATAGGGATTGATTGGTTGATTGATTGGTTGATTTACTTTTTACCTTTTGATTGTAGATTATTTTGTTTGATCTTGTTTGAATTTTTGTTTTTATGATAGAATTAATGATTTCTTGTGTATATAGTAATTGAATGATTGAATTTAGTGTATTAGTAGTGAAAATTAGTCATATAGGATGTATTTGAGCATAAATATAGATATTCTCTTAGAAACTAGCCTAGGATAGGCTCTGGTAATCGATTACCATCCAGTGTAATCGATTACACATGAACAGGCAGCCTGTAATCGATTACAACATCCTGTAATCGATTACCAGAAGGCTTATTGGGCATGTAATCGATTACCAATATCTGTAATCGATTACAATGCGTCATCTTCTATAAATACTCACGAAATCAGAGCTGCTGCGCAGCCAAAGCTTCCTCCACGTTTTCCTCCATACCTAGAACTTCAAACCTTCGATTCTCACTCAATTCTTCACCAAATCACGTCCCGTAAAGCCCAATCTTCCTCTTTTTCACTCCTCTTTCACTTCCACCGATCAAAATCCAGAAAAACTTCATCAAATGGCAGAGCCATCAAAGAAGAGAAAGGGATCATCCTCCACCGCTACCGCTGCTGCCCATCGCCGTCATGGCCCATCCGGAGCACCCACAGCACCTATTCCTCCTTCTTTGTCATCTCCAAGATCATCAACACTGTTTTCATCCGATGATCAACGTCTACGGTACCTTTCTCAGTTTTCTTCTAGAATAATCTTAGACCCTAAGTACCTAGACGTAGAGTTCTTTAATGATGAAACGTTTGATTGCTATCAAGTGTTTCAAAATTCTGGTCTTGTTGATTTCATGTCATTTAAATTGCCATATTATCCTGAACTTGTAAAGGTCTTCTACTGCAATTTAAAAATTCAGGATGGTATTATTATGTCTGAGGTGCATGGTACTTCTATGGTCATTGATCAGTCACTTTTCTTTTCTTTGACTCATTTACCCAGTCAAGGTGCACCTTTTGAGGGCACCATTGTTGATGACTGGAAATTCAATTATTCGAGTCATGATGCTCGTCGTATGGTCTGCAATGATCAAGCTGAAATGACCGGTAGATTGTTGGCCGGGTCATTAACTTTTGATAATCGCATCATGCATTATATCATTGTTAGAATTTTGCTTCCTCGGTCTTCAAATTTAGCACAAGCCTCTGAGGAGGATTTGATTCTTATGTGGGCTTTTCTAACCGGTCGTCAGATCGACTGGGCCCATTTGGTTCGGTACCGAATGCATAAGGCATTACGGGCCAATGCACCTCTTCCTTATCCACATTTGATTACTCTGTTTTTGCGCCATTTTCAAATTCCGCTTGATGATGAACCCTTTGTTCAAGTCAAGCGTTCCTTTGCAATTGGTGCTGGTGCAGTGACCTCCTTTGGGTATCGTAAAGATCAGAATGGACAATGGCTGAAGAAGGATGCACTCCCTCCTCAAGATGAACGTACTCCTTCACCTCCCCCTCAACGTGAAGATTCCGCACTCATGAATGAAGTCCTCTCCGAATTACGGGGTCTTCGTTCTTATGTTGGTGACCGCTTCGACTCGTTAGATTCACGCTTTGCCGGTATGGACATTCGTCTTACACAGCTTGAAGAGGATGTCGGATACATTCGTCAGAGTTTCGATCTTCCACCACCACCTCCGTCTTCTTAGATTTTAGTTTCTGATTATTTATCTTTTATAAGCCGTGTATTTTGGCTTTTAGTTTCTTAGAATTTACATTATTATGCTAAGTACTTTGCTTATTTATCTTGTGGTTTTTAAATTTCAGTCTTGGATGTTTTGTGATTGTTGACATTTTCAGTTATTTGGATTCTGGTTTGATTATTTCTTCTTTGTGAGTTTGGCTTCTTGTGTTTTATACTCTGATATTTATATATTTTTCTACTCCTTTGTCATATCTGTGTTGATTTCCGAGGTCTTTGGCTTTTTGATGTTGCCAAAGGGGGAGAAAAGGTTGTAGAAAAAGCTTAAGAAAAAGCTTAACAAAACTTAGAAATCAAGTGATCATGAATTCCGAAATATAGGGGGAGTAAACGGATGCACATTTTATCTATATACAATTGTTTGTTTCTTGCTTGAATCTTGATTTCAGGTATTGTATTGTCATCATCAAAAAGGGGGAGATTGTAGATGCAATTGGCTTTGATGTTTTGATGATGATCATGATGATATGTTGCAATTGATGCAAATGGGCTTTTCAAGATTAAAATTCAAGACAATACTTCAAGATTACAAGTCACAACATCAAGATGATCACTAGAATATTAGGAAGGGAATTCCTAATTGAATTAGCAAAGGTTTGGCCAAGTGATTTAAAAATAAAAAGTGTTTCTCAAAGGTTTTACTCTCTGGTAATCGATTACCAGAGGATGTAATCGATTACCAGTGGCCAAATACGTTTTATAACAGCTATAAAAATTTGAATTCGAAATTTTAGACTGTGTAATCGATTACACAATTTTGGTAATCGATTACCAGCAGTTAGTAAACGTTTTAATTCAAATTTTAAAAGCTGTAATCGATTACACAATTACTGTAATCGATTACCAGACAGGAATTTCAGAAAAATAATTTCAAGAGTCACAACTTTTCAAAGGCTTTACTCATGACCACCAATGGTCTATATATATGTGACTTAAACACGAAATTGTGAGAGATTTTTCATAACAACAAAGTGTTTATCCTCTCAAAGAGCAATTTCATTTTATCCTCTTAAGAATTCCTTGGCCAATTCAATTGCAATTCATTAAGGAATTAATTGAGTGCTCAATCTGTTAGTGCTTAGCTCTACTGAGTTTTAAAAGATTGGCTAAGATTTTGTTAAAACATAAGCACTTAGACAATGAAGGAAAGCTGGAGTTGCTGCACATGATGTCCAACGTTATGTCAAAGAATAAGATCGGGCTGCACAATGCACAAGGCAAGATGAAATGTCAAATGAAGAATTGAAGCTGCAGGATTCACGATGTCGGATACAATGTCCAGGACATCCTGCCTGAAAATACTGGAATTGCTAAAAGCATTGAAGCTGCAGGATCC
Organism: Glycine max; assembly: GCF_000004515.6. Lineage (NCBI taxonomy): Eukaryota > Viridiplantae > Streptophyta > Magnoliopsida > Fabales > Fabaceae > Glycine > Glycine max. The sequence continues at coordinate 24,207,089 of NC_016091.4, forward strand.
ACGATGTCGGATACAATGTCCAGGACATCCTGCCCGAAAATACTGGAGTTGCTAAAAGCATTGAAGCTGCAGGATCCACGATGTCGGATACGATGTCCAGGACATCTGGCCCGAAAATACTGGACACATAAATCTGTTATATCTTTAACAGATTATTGTGCAGTTAGCAAGAGATTAGATGATCTATCTTTAGGAACGAATTAAAAGATAATTAAAGTTCGAATTTCAAAGTAGAAGAGTTCGTTCAGGGATTAAAGATTAAAGATAAAAACTAAAAGATCAAACTGTATCTTTTAGATCTTTAAGTGCAGATTTTCAAGAAAATGATAGATCTCATCCAGCACAAGCAGTTGCAGCCCAGAAACGCACATTGCTATATAATCATGGAGGCTGCACGAGTTCTGTACCAAGTCCGGGATTGAAGAGTTATTTTGTGAGTTTTGGGACTTGAGTGTTTTGTGAGCCACCTTGATGTTATACTAACATCAAGTGTTGGACCTGAGTGTGTAGAGTTGATCTCTAGTGTGTAGAGTTGATCTCTAGTGTGTAGGGTTGATCCCTTTTGTTCAGAGTTGATCTCTGGTGTGTCTTTGATTTATTTGTAAACACGGGAGTGTGATTGAGAGGGAGTGAGCGGGGTTCTCATATCTAAGAGTGGCTCTTAGGTAGAGATTGCACGGGTAGTGGTTAGGTGAGAAGGTTGTAAACAGTGGCTGTTAGACCTTGAACTAACACTATTTTAGTGGATTTCCTCCCTGGCTTGGTAGCCCCCAGATGTAGGTGAGGTTGCACCGAACTGGGTTAACAATTCTCTTGTGTTATTTACTTGCTTAATTTGTTCATACAGTCAAAGACAATCTGCATGTTCTGAAGCGTGATGTCGTGACATCCTGTACGACATCTGTCCCCAGTATCAGAATTTCAATTGGTATCAGAGCAGGCACTCGAAATCACTGGGTGAGATCTAGGGAGATAAATTCTGATGAACATGGAGAAAGAAGGAGGACCAGTGAACAGACCACCAATTCTTGATGGAACCAACTATGAATACTGGAAAGCAAGAATGGTGGCCTTCCTCAAATCACTGGATAGCAGAACCTGGAAAGCTGTCATCAAAGGCTGGGAACATCCCAAGATGCTGGACACAGAAGGAAAGCCCTCTAATGAATTGAAGCCAGAAGAAGACTGGACTAAAGAAGAAGACGAATTGGCACTTGGAAACTCCAAAGCTTTGAATGCTCTATTCAATGGAGTTGACAAGAATATCTTCAGACTGATCAACACATGCACAGTGGCCAAAGATGCATGGGAGATCCTGAAAACCACTCATGAAGGAACCTCCAAAGTGAAGATGTCCAGATTGCAACTATTGGCCACAAAATTCGAAAATCTGAAGATGAAGGAGGAAGAGTGTATTCATGACTTCCACATGAACATTCTTGAAATTGCCAATGCTTGCACTGCCTTGGGAGAGAGGATGACAGATGAAAAGCTGGTGAGAAAGATCCTCAGATCCTTGCCTAAGAGATTTGACATGAAAGTCACTGCAATAGAGGAGGCCCAAGACATTTGCAACATGAGAGTAGATGAACTCATTGGTTCTCTTCAAACCTTTGAGCTAGGACTCTCGGATAGGGCTGAAAAGAAGAGCAAGAATCTGGCTTTCGTGTCCAATGATGAAGGAGAAGAAGATGAGTATGACCTGGATACTGATGAAGGTCTGACTAACGCAGTTGTGCTCCTTGGAAAACAGTTCAACAAAGTGATGAACAGAATGGACAGGAGGCAGAAACCACATGTCCGGAACATCCCTTTCGACATCAGGAAAGGTAGTGAATACCAGAAAAGGTCAGATGAAAAGCCCAGTCACAGCAAAGGAATTCAATGCCGTGGGTGTGAAGGCTTTGGACACATCAAAGCTGAATGTCCCACTCATCTCAAGAAGCAGAGGAAAGGACTTTCTGTAAGTCGGTCTGATGATACAGAGAGTGAACAAGAAAGTGATTCTGACAGAGATGTGAATGCACTCACTGGGAGATTTGACTCTGCTGAAGATTCAAGTGATACAGATAGTGAAATCACTTTTGATGAGCTTGCTATATCCTATAGAGAACTATGCATCAAAAGTGAGAAGATTCTTCAGCAGGAAGCACAACTGAAGAAGGTCATTGCAAATCTGGAGGCTGAAAAGGAGGCACATGAAGAGGAGATCTCTGAGCTTAAAGGAGAAGTTGGTTTTCTGAACTCTAAACTGGAAAACATGACAAAATCAATAAAGATGCTGAATAAAGGCTCAGATACGCTTGATGAGGTGCTACAGCTTGGAAAGAATGTTGGAAACCAGAGAGGACTTGGATTTAATCCTAAGTCTGCTGGCAGAACAACCATGACAGAATTTGTTCCTGCCAAAAACAGCACTGGAGCCACGATGTCACAACATCGGTCTCGACATCATGGAACGCAGCAGAAAAGGAGCAAAAGAAAGAATTGGAGGTGTCACTACTGTGGCAAGTATGGTCACATAAAGCCCTTTTGCTATCATTTACATGGTCATTCACATCATGGAACTCAAAGTAGCAGCAGTGGAAGGAAGATGGTGTGGGTTCCAAAACACAAGACTGTTAGTCTTGTTGTTCATACCTCACTTAGAGCATCAGCTAAGGAAGATTGGTACCTAGACAGCGGCTGTTCCAGACACATGACAGGAGTCAAAGAATTCCTGGTGAACATTGAACCTTGCTCCACTAGCTATGTGACATTTGGAGATGGCTCTAAAGGAAAGATCACTGGAATGGGAAAGCTAGTCCATGATGGACTTCCTAGTCTGGACAAAGTACTGCTGGTGAAGGGACTGACTGCAAACTTGATCAGCATCAGTCAGCTGTGTGATGAAGGATTCAATGTAAACTTCACAAAGTCAGAATGCTTGGTGACAAATGAGAAGAGTGAAGTTCTAATGAAGGGCAGCAGATCAAAGGACAACTGCTACCTATGGACACCTCAAGAAACCAGTTACTCCTCCACATGTCTATTCTCCAAAGAAGATGAAGTCAAAATATGGCATCAAAGATTTGGACATCTGCACTTAAGAGGCATGAAGAAAATCATTGACAAAGGTGCTGTTAGAGGCATTCCCAATCTGAAAATAGAAGAAGGCAGAATCTGTGGTGAATGTCAGATTGGAAAGCAAGTCAAGATGTCCCACCAGAAGCTTCAACATCAGACCACTTCCAGGGTGCTGGAACTACTTCACATGGACTTGATGGGGCATATGCAAGTTGAAAGCCTTGGAGGAAAAAGGTATGCCTATGTTGTTGTGGATGATTTCTCCAGATTTACCTGGGTCAACTTTATCAGAGAAAAATCAGACACCTTTGAAGTATTCAAGGAGTTGAGTCTAAGACTTCAAAGAGAAAAAGACTGTGTCATGAAGAGAATCAGGAGTGACCATGGCAGAGAGTTTGAGAACAGCAGGTTCACTGAATTCTGCACATCTGAAGGCATCACTCATGAGTTCTCTGCAGCCATTACACCACAACAGAATGGCATAGTTGAGAGGAAAAACAGGACTTTGCAAGAGGCTGCTAGGGTCATGCTTCATGCCAAAGAACTTCCCTATAATCTCTGGGCTGAAGCCATGAACACAGCATGCTACATCCACAACAGAGTCACACTGAGAAGAGGGACTCCAACCACACTGTATGAAATCTGGAAAGGAAGGAAGCCAACTGTCAAGCACTTCCACATCTTTGGAAGTCCATGTTACATTTTGGCAGATAGAGAGCAAAGGAGAAAGATGGATCCCAAGAGTGATGCAGGGATATTCCTGGGATACTCTACAAACAGCAGAGCATATAGAGTATTCAATTCCAGAACTAGAACTGTGATGGAATCCATCAATGTGGTTGTTGATGATCTAACTCCAGCAAGAAAGAAGGATGTCGAAGAAGATGTCAGAACATCGGGAGACAATGTAGCAGATATAGCTAACAGTGCAGAGAATGCAGAAAACTCTGATTCTGCTACAGATGAACCAAGCATCACTCAACCTGACAAGAAATCCTCCATTAGAATCCAGAAGATGCACCCCAAGGAGCTGATTATAGGAGATCCAAACAGAGGGGTCACTACAAGATCAAGGGAGGTTGAGATCGTCTCAAATTCATGCTTTGTCTCCAAAATTGAGCCCAAGAATGTGAAAGAGGCACTGACTGATGAGTTCTGGATCAATGCTATGCAAGAAGAATTGGAGCAATTCAAAAGGAATGAAGTCTGGGAGCTAGTTCCGAGACCCGAGGGAACTAATGTGATTGGCACCAAGTGGATCTTCAAGAACAAGACCAATGAAGAAGGTGTTATAACCAGAAACAAGGCCAGACTTGTTGCTCAAGGCTACACTCAGATTGAAGGTGTAGACTTTGATGAAACTTTCGCTCCTGTTGCTAGAATTGAATCCATCAGATTGTTACTTGGTGTAGCTTGCATCCTCAAATTCAAGCTGTACCAGATGGATGTGAAAAGCGCGTTTCTGAATGGATACCTGAATGAAGAAGCCTATGTGGAGCAGCCAAAGTGATTTGTAGATCCAACTCATCCAGATCATGTATACAGGCTCAAGAAGGCTCTCTATGGATTGAAGCAAGCTCCAAGAGCTTGGTATGAAAGGCTAACAGAGTTCCTTACTCAGCAAGGGTATAGGAAGGGAGGAATTGACAAGACTCTCTTTGTCAAGCAAGATGCTGAAAACTTGATGATAGCACAGATATATGTTGATGACATTGTGTTTGGAGGGATGTCGAATGAGATGCTTCGACATTTTGTTCAACAGATGCAATCTGAATTTGAGATGAGTCTTGTTGGAGAGCTGACTTATTTTCTGGGACTCCAAGTGAAGCAGATGGAAGACTCCATATTCCTCTCACAAAGCAAGTATGCAAAGAACATTGTCAAGAAGTTTGGGATGGAGAATGCCAGCCATAAAAGAACACCTGCACCTACTCACTTGAAGCTGACAAAAGATGAAGCTGGGACCAGTGTTGATCAAAGTCTGTACAGAAGCATGATTGGGAGCTTACTATATTTAACAGCTAGCAGACCCGACATCACCTATGCAGTAGGTGTTTGTGCAAGATATCAAGCCAATCCTAAGATAAGTCACTTGACTCAAGTAAAGAGAATTCTGAAATATGTAAATGGCACCAGTGACTATGGGATTATGTACTGTCATTGTTCAGATTCAATGCTGGTTGGGTATTGTGATGCTGATTGGGCTGGAAGTGCAGATGACAGAAAAAGCACTTCTGGTGGATGCTTCTATCTGGGCACCAATCTTATTTCATGGTTCAGCAAGAAGCAGAACTGTGTGTCCCTATCTACTGCAGAAGCAGAGTATATTGCAGCAGGAAGCAGTTGTTCACAACTAGTTTGGATGAAGCAGATGCTGAAGGAGTACAATGTCGAACAAGATGTCATGACATTGTACTGTGACAACATGAGTGCTATTAATATTTCTAAAAATCCTGTTCAACACAGCAGAACCAAGCACATTGACATTAGACATCACTATATTAGAGATCTTGTTGATGATAAAGTGATCACACTGAAGCATGTTGACACTGAGGAACAAATCGCAGATATTTTCACAAAGGCATTGGATGCAAATCAGTTTGAAAAACTAAGGGGCAAGCTGGGCATTTGTCTGCTAGAGGAATTATAGCAGCTACTGATATCTGAACGTGCCCAAACGAATCACTTAAAATTAATAGCACGTTCATTACTGGGCCAAAACAGATTTGACCGTTGCTTCACACGCCCCTCTACATTCTTCATTCAAATTTATATTTTCGTGGCATTCGTGTTTTCAGCATTCCCCAACAGCTCTCAGAAATTTGCGAAACCATTCCAAACGCTCTGCTTTTCCATGGCTACCTCACCAAAAGAAACTTCAGCTTCTGGTTCACCCTCTGTACCATCATCCCCATCATCCACCAAAGCACCATCAATCCAGGAACAACCTGAATTCCATATCCAACCCATACAGATGATTCCTGGTCAAGCCCCTGTTCCTGAAAAACTGGTTCCCAGAAGACAACAGGGAGTGAAGATTGCTGAAAACCCTAGCCTTGCAACAAGTCCTAGGGAAGTAGACACGGAGATGGACAAGAAAATCCGCAGTATTGTGAGTAGCATTTTGAAAGACGCCTCTGTTCCTGATGCTGAGAAAGATGTTCCAACATCTTCCACCCCAGATGTTGCTGTCCCTGAAGCTGATGAAGATGTCCCAACATCTTCCACCCCGAATGTTTCTGTGCCTGATGTTGAGAAAGATGTTCCAACATCTTCCGGCCCAAATGCTGAAGTACTCTCTTCCCCCAGCAAAGAGAGATCAACAGAGGAAGATGATCAAGCCACAGAGGAGACCCCTGCACCACGGGCACCAGAACCTGCTCCAGGTGACCTCATTGACCTAGAAGAGGTAGAATCTGATGAGGAACCCATTGCCAACAAATTGGCACCTGGCATTGCGAAAAGACTACAAAGCAGAAAAGGAAAAACCCCCATTAAGAGGTCTGGACGAATCAAGACTATGGCCCAGAAGAAAAGCACTCCAATCACTCCTACCACATCCAGACGGAGCAAAGTTGCAATCCCTTCCAAAAAGAGGAAAGAAATTTCCTCATCTGATTCTGATGATGATGTCGAACTAGATGTCTCGACATCAAAGAGGGCCAAGAAATCTGGGAAAAAGGTGCCTAAAAATGTCCCTGATGCACCATTGGACAACATCTCATTCCACTCCATTGGCAATGCTGAAAGGTGGAAATTCGTGTATCAACGGAGACTTGCCTTGGAAAGAGAACTGGGAAGAGCTGCCTTGGATTGCAAGGAGATCATGGACCTCATCAAGGCTGCTGGACTGCTGAAGACTGTCACCAAGTTGGGAGATTGCTATGAAAGTCTAGTCAGGGAATTCATTGTCAACATTCCCTCTGACATAACAAACAGAAAAAGTGATGATTATCAAAGAGTGTTTGTCAGAGGAAAGTGTGTTAGATTCTCCCCTGCTGTGATCAACAAATACCTGGGCAGACCAACAGATGGAGTGATGGATATTGCTGTCTCTGAGCATCAAACTGCCAAGGAAATCACTGCCAAACAAGTCCAGCATTGGCCAAAGAAAGGGAAGCTGTCTGCAGGGAAGCTGAGTGTGAAATATGCAATCCTGCACAGGATTGGAGCTGCAAACTGGGTACCCACCAACCATACTTCCACTGTTGCCACAGGTTTGGGTAAATTTCTGTATGCTGTTGGAACCAAGTCCAAATTTAATTTTGGAAACTATATTTTTGATCAAACTGTTAAGCATTCAGAATCTTTTGCTGTCAAATTACCCATTGCCTTCCCAACTGTATTGTGTGGCATTATGTTGAGTCAACATCCCAATATTTTAAACTACACTGACTCTGTGATGAAGAAAGAATCTCCTCTATCCCTGCATTACAAACTGTTTGAGGGGACACATGTCCCAGACATTGTCTCGACATCAGGGAAAGCTGCTGCTTCAGGTGCTGTGACCAAAGATACTTTGATTGCTGAACTCAAGGACACATGCAAGGTGCTGGAAGCCACCATCAAAGCCAACACAGAGAAGAAGATGGAGCTGGAACGGCTGATCAAAAGGCTCTCAGAAAGTGGCATTGATGATGGAGAAGCAGCTGAAGAAGAAGAAGAAGCAGCTGAGGAAGAAGAAGAAGCAGCTGAGGCAGAGGAAGATGCAGCAGAGGATACAGATTCAGATGATGATGATGATTCTGAAGCCACCCCATGATCATCAGACCTTTATGTTTTTGCTTTTTACTAGCTATAGGGGCATGTCCCTTTGAACAATGGATTACTATTGGTCTGTAATATTTGCACCTTAAGTTCATGCATTCTACTTTTGTCAAATTCTGTCTAAAAAGGGGGAGTAATGATATTAATATGTATGCAATAGTAGTATTATGCATGATGTATGATTTTGAGCAGTAGGATACGATGTATGCATGCATGATTGATACGATGTATGGCAGTAGGATACGATGTATGCATGATTCATGATTTTGAGGGGGAGTTGTATGTATATGACTTTGAGGGGGAGACTGCTGCTGCTGATGACTGATGTAAGCTACTAGTAGCTGATAGAAGATGCTGCAGTGAACTGCTTCACAGCAGTAAGAGCATTGAGACAGGGGGAGCAGAAAGCTGATGTCACGTGAGATGTCTTGACATCCTGGAGAAGACTTGTAGATTTGCAACTTGCAGAATTCTGCTGTCACCACTACAAATTCCGCTGAGCTTGATTACTCTGATAATGAAAGTTGCTGATCCCACTTGCATAACTGCTCGTACCTGCTCAGGAAGTGTCTAAGTATGTTTTAGACAAAATTTGCCAAAGGGGGAGATTGTTAGTGCTTAGCTCTACTGAGTTTTAAAAGATTGGCTAAGATTTTGTTAAAACATAAGCACTTAGACAATGAAGGAAAGCTGGAGTTGCTGCACATGATGTCCAACGTTATGTCAAAGAATAAGATCGGGCTGCACAATGCACAAGGCAAGATGAAATGTCAAATGAAGAATTGAAGCTGCAGGATTCACGATGTCGGATACAATGTCCAGGACATCCTGCCTGAAAATACTGGAATTGCTAAAAGCATTGAAGCTGCAGGATCCACGATGTCGGATACAATGTCCAGGACATCCTGCCCGAAAATACTGGAGTTGCTAAAAGCATTGAAGCTGCAGGATCCACGATGTCGGATACGATGTCCAGGACATCTGGCCCGAAAATACTGGACACATAAATCTGTTATATCTTTAACAGATTATTGTGCAGTTAGCAAGAGATTAGATGATCTATCTTTAGGAACGAATTAAAAGATAATTAAAGTTCGAATTTCAAAGTAGAAGAGTTCGTTCAGGGATTAAAGATTAAAGATAAAAACTAAAAGATCAAACTGTATCTTTTAGATCTTTAAGTGCAGATTTTCAGGAAAATGATAGATCTCATCCAGCACAAGCAGTTGCAGCCCAGAAACGCACATTGCTATATAATCATGGAGGCTGCACGAGTTCTGTACCAAGTCCGGGATTGAAGAGTTATTTTGTGAGTTTTGGGACTTGAGTGTTTTGTGAGCCACCTTGATGTTATACTAACATCAAGTGTTGGACCTGAGTGTGTAGAGTTGATCTCTAGTGTGTAGAGTTGATCTCTAGTGTGTAGGGTTGATCCCTTTTGTTCAGAGTTGATCTCTGGTGTGTCTTTGATTTATTTGTAAACACGGGAGTGTGATTGAGAGGGAGTGAGCGGGGTTCTCATATCTAAGAGTGGCTCTTAGGTAGAGATTGCACGGGTAGTGGTTAGGTGAGAAGGTTGTAAACAGTGGCTGTTAGACCTTGAACTAACACTATTTTAGTGGATTTCCTCCCTGGCTTGGTAGCCCCCAGATGTAGGTGAGGTTGCACCGAACTGGGTTAACAATTCTCTTGTGTTATTTACTTGCTTAATCTGTTCATACAGTCAAAGACAATCTGCATGTTCTGAAGTGTGATGTCGTGACATCCTGTACGACATCTGTCCCCAGTATCAGAATTTCACAATCTGTAAAATCCATCTCTTTCTAGAGAGATTTGTTCCTCTTCTTCTCATTCTCTAAGGGATTAAGAGACTGTGAGTCTCTTGTTGTAAAGGATCTCTAAACACAAAGGAAGGGTTGTCCTTGTGTGTTTAGAACTTGTAAAAGGAATTTACAAGTTAGTGGAACTCTCAAGCGGGTTGCTTGGGGACTGGACGTAGGCACAAGGGTGTGGCCGAACCAGTATAAAACTGAGTTTGCATTTTCTCTTCCCTTAATCTCCTTTATTTATTATTGCTTTATATTCATATTCAAGTTGCTTCATTTGAATTAATATTTAAGAAGATTGTCATTAAGGGAATTCATAACTTGAGTAAAAAGTAAAATAGATTTTTAATTAGGGGAAATAGTTTGGAATATCTTAATTCAACCCCCCCTTCTTAAGATATCTGAGGCCACTTGTCTAACAGCGTACACTCCCAATAAGAATGTCAATAACTCCACTCCTATACCCATTGAGAGCCAGCAACCCCAAACTGATCATGCACATGTCTCTTAAACCGTGGGGGAGACACATGAAATTCCCCATCACAATCTAGCCGACTTCGAGCCTTGGCTCGGATATGCCACTGAAGGGCAAGCAGTTGGTGGTATACCCCTACAAAACCCTTTGGAGGGCCCTCAGTATCACCCACAACTACACCTTTTGCATTCCACGACAAGTAAAAACCCTCATGCTATGGCAGAAATGGGAAAGTTGGATCATCTAGAGGAAAGACTCAGGGCCATTGAAGGAGGTGAAGATTATTCCCTTGCTAACCTAGAAGAGTTGTTCCCAATACCTAATATCATCACACCTCTCAAGTTCAAGGTGCTGGACTTTGACAAGTACAAGGGGATTACTTGCCCCAAGAACCATCTAAAGATGTATTGTCTGAAGATGGGGGCATACGCAAAAGATGAGGAATTGTTGATACATTCCTTCCAAGAAAGTCTTACTGGGGTAGTTGTTACCTGGTACACTAACTTGGAACCTTCCCGAGTCCATTCCTGGGAGGACCTAATGGTTGCCTTCGTTAGGCAGTGTCGGTATAATGGCTTCGGATAGGATGCAACTACAAAATATGTGCAAAAAAGGGGGCACGGATCTTTCAAAGAATACGCCCAAAGGTGGAGAACCTGGCAGCTCAAGTGGCACCTCAATGACGAAAAAACGATGACAATGATAGTAGACACATTACCAGTATTCTACTATGGAAAATGGTGGGCTACGCACCTTCAAAGCTTTGCGGATTTGGTCTTTGCCAGTGAAAGGATCGATGTGGGTCTGAAAAAAGGCAAATTTCGTCACCCTGCTTGGATGAATGAGAAAACTGGGGCAAATGAAGAGGGTGAGGATGAAGGAGAAGCCCGTGCTGTGACTGCCATTCCAATACAGCCAAGTTTCCCACCAACCCAACAATGTCATTACTCAGCCAATAACAAACCTTCTCCTTACCCACCGCCCAGTTATCCACAAAGGTCATCCCTAAAATCAACCACAAAGCCTACCTACCACACTTCCAATGACAAACACCACCTTTAGCGTAAACCAAAACACCAACCAAGAAATGAATTTTGCAGCGAGAAAGCCTTAGAATTCACCCCAATTCCAGTGTCCTATGCTGACTTGCTCCCATATCTATTTGATAATTCAATGGTAGCCATAACCCCAACCAAGGTTCATCAACCTCCATTTCTCCGAGAATACGACTCGAACGCAACGTGTGCTTGTCATGGAGAATCCCCGGGACATTCCATTGAGCATTGTAGGGGCCTAAAGCGTAAGGTGCAAGGTCTAATTGATGCGGGCTGGCTGAAATTTGAGGTGAATCACGTGTAAATCCTGACATTGACAAGAGATGCCACACATGGGGCAATTTTGAAAGCTGTTGTTAGATGTCTCTAATGACTCATCAGGATTTTCAACTTTTACCGGAATCGGGTGCAAGCCATTGGTCTATTTGCTCAAGCGACCTGTGACCATTCAATCAGAGATTACTCATCTTACACGTTGGTGGGGCTGCCGTAAAACAACAAGTAAAGTTCAAAACAAATAAATTTCAAAATAAAAATTAAAATTAAAATTAAAAAAAAAGGGTTAAAAAAAAAAACATTTGATTGACTGTGTTTTCAAGACGTTCATATGACCTCATTCCGAAAAGTTTGTCTTTTTAGAGAGAAGTGAGTTATCAAGAATAGGATGTTGGACAAATGGCCTCAGTTACCTTAAGAAAAAGAGGGGATTGAATTAAGATACGAAGACTATTCCACAATTAAACTTTCACTCTCTCTTTTCGGATTAACAATGCACCCTTAAACATGAATTACTCAAAAGACAATGCAAAATAAACTTCTTTAAAGCAAAAGATAAATAGCAATAAATAAAAGAAGTTTAAGGGAAGAGAGGAATGCAAACTTGATTTATATTGGTCCGGCCACTTCCCGTGCCTACATCCAGTCCTCAAGCAACCCACTTGAGATTTTCCACTCTCTTTGTAAAACTCCTTTTACAAAGTCCGAATCACACAGGGACAACTCTTCCCTTGTGTTCAAGAATCCTCTACAACAAGAGACCCACAGTCTCTTAATCCCTTTTCAGAAATAAGAAGAAGAGAATAAGAGATCTCTCTTAAAAGAGATAGCTTGTACAATGAAGATCAATCAAAATTCCTTATTGAATATGCAAGTGGTTGACCAAGAAATCTTTTTGAGAGGATAAAACATTTCAGTTAAAAAAAACTCTTAATCTTTTGAGTGGATAAAACTTTTTGGCAACTCTCTCTAAATTCGTGTTTCCAAGTCACATATAAATAGACCTTTGATGGCCATTCATAAACCATTTGAATAGATGTGACTCTTGGGAATTATATTCTGAAAATCCCCTCTGGTAATCAATTACAAGACTTGTGTAATCGATTACAGGTTTTAAAAATTTGAATTAAAACATTTTCAACTGCTGGTAATCGATTACTAGAGAGCAAATCTCAATTTGAAATGATAGAATTCTTTGGTCAAACCTTTTGTTTGTTTTCAATTTGGAAACTTCTTCCTAAAGATTCTAGAGATCAACTTGATCATATATCTTGATTTTCTTGGATTCTTGTTGTTAGTGCTTAGCTCTACTGAGTTTTAAAAGATTGGCTAAGATTTTGTTAAAACATAAGCACTTAGACAATGAAGGAAAGCTGGAGTTGCTGCACATGATGTCCAACGTTATGTCAAGGAATCAGATCGGGCTGCACAATGCACAAGGCAAGATAAAATGTCAAATGAAGAATTGAAGTTGCAGGATCCACGATGTCGGATACAATGTCCAGGACATCCTGCCCGGAAATACTGGAGTTGCTGCACAATGCACAAGGCAAGATAAAAGTCAAATGAAGAATTGAAGCTGCAGGATCCACGATGTCGGATACGATGTCCTGACATCCGGCCCGAAAATACTAGACACATAAATCTGTTATATCTTTAACAGATTAATGTGCAGTTAGCAACAGATTTGGCGATCTATCTTTAGGAACGAATTAAAAGATAATTAAAGTTCGAATTACAAACTAGAAGAGTTCGTTCAGGGATTAAAGATTAAAGATAAAAACTAAAAGATCAAACTGTATCTTTTAGATCTTTAAGTGCAGATTTTTCAGGAGAATGATAGATCTCATCCAGCACAAGTTGTTGCAGCCCAGATACGCACACTGCTATATAAACATGAAGGCTGCACGGGTTTGATTACCAAGTCCGAGATTGAAGAGTTATTTTGTGAGTTTTGGGACTTGAGTGTTTTGTGAGCCACCTTGATGTTATCCTAACATCAAGTGTTGGACCTGAGTGTGTAGAGTTGATCTCTATAGTTTGTGTAGAGTTGATCTCTATTGTTCAGAGAGCAATCTCTGGTGTGTCTTTGATTGATTTGTAAACACGGGAGTGTGATTGAGAGGGAGTGAGAGGGGTTCTCATATCTAAGAGTGGCTCTTAGGTAGAGGTTGCACGGGTAGTGGTTAGGTGAGAAGGTTGTAAACAGTGGCTGTTAGATCTTCGAACTAACACTATTTTAGTGGATTTCCTCCCTGGCTTGGTAGCCCCAGATGTAGGTGAGGTTGCACCGAACTGGGTTAACAATTCTCTTGTGTTATTTACTTGTTTAATCTGTTCATACAGTCAAATACAATCTGCATGTTCTGAAGCGTGATGTCGTGACATCCGGTACGACATCTGTCCCCAGTATCAGAATTTCAATTGGTATCAGAGCAGGCACTCGAAATCACTGAGTGAGATCTAGGGAGATAAATTCTGATGAACATGGAGAAAGAAGGAGGACCAGTGAACAGACCACCAATTCTGGATGGAACCAACTATGAATACTGGAAAGCAAGGATGGTGGCCTTCCTCAAATCACTGGATAGCAGAACCTGGAAAGCTGTCATCAAAGGCTGGGAACATCCCAAGATGCTGGACACAGAAGGAAAGCCCACTGATGGACTGAAGCCAGAAGAAGACTGGACAAAAGAAGAAGACGAATTGGCACTTGGAAACTCCAAAGCCTTGAATGCCCTATTCAATGGAGTTGACAAGAATATCTTCAGACTGATCAACACATGCACAGTGGCCAAGGATCCATGGGAGATCCTGAAAACCACTCATGAAGGAACCTCCAAAGTGAAGATGTCCAGATTGCAACTATTGGCTACAAAATTCGAAAATCTGAAGATGAAGGAGGAAGAGTGTATTCATGACTTCCACATGAACATTCCTTAAATTGCCAATGCTTGCACTGCCTTGGGAGAAAGGATGACAGATGAAAAGCTGGTGAGAAAGATCCTCAGATCCTTGCCTAAGAGATTTGACATGAAAGTCACTGCAATAGAGGAGGCCCAAGACATTTGCAACATGAGAGTAGATGAACTCATTGGTTCCCTTCAAACCTTTGAGCTAGGACTCTCGGATAGGACTGAAAAGAAGAGCAAGAACCTGGCGTTCATGTCCAATGATGAAGGAGAAGAAGATGAGTATGACCTGGATACTGATGAAGGTCTGACTAATGCAGTTGTGCTCCTTGGAAAACAGTTCAACAAAGTGCTGAACAGAATGGACAGGAGGCAGAAACCACATGTCCGGAACATCCCTTTTGACATCAGGAAAGGTAGTGAATACCAGAAAAAGTCAGATGAAAAGCCCAGTCACAACAAAGGAATTCAATGCCGTGGGTGTGAAGGCTTTGGACACATCAAAGCTGAATGTCCCACTCATCTCAAGAAGCAGAGGAAAGGACTTTCTGTATGTCGGTCTGATGATACAGAGAGTGAACAAGAAAGTGATTCTGACAGAGATGTGAATGCACTCACTGGGAGATTTGAATCTGCTGAAGATTCAAGTGATGCAGATAGTGAAATCACTTTTGATGAGCTTGCTATATCCTATAGAGAACTATGCATCAAAAGTGAGAAAATTCTTCAGCAAGAAGCACAACTAAAGAAGGTTATTGCAAATCTGGAGGCTGAGAAGGAGGCACATGAAGAGGAAATCTCTAAACTTAAAGGAGAAGTTGGTTTTCTGAACTCTAAACTGGAAAACATGACAAAATCAATAAAGATGCTGAATAAAGGCTCAGATATGCTTGATGAGGTGCTACAGCTTGGGAAGAATGTTGGAAACCAGAGAGGACTTGGGTTTAATCATAAATCTGCTGGCAGAATAACCATGACAGAATTTGTTCCTGCCAAAAACAGCACTGGAGCCACGATGTCATAACATTGGTCTCGACATCATGGAACGCAGCAGAAAAAGAGCAACAGAAAGAAGTGGAGGTGTCACTACTGTGGCAAGTATGGTCACATAAAGCCTTTTTGCTATCATTTACATGGCCATCCACATCATGGAACTCAAGGGAGCAGCAGTGGAAGGAAGATGATGTGGGTTCTAAAACACAAGACTGTTAGTCTTGTTGTTCATACTTCACTTAGAGCATCAGCTAAAGAAGATTGGTACCTAGATAGCGGCTGTTCCAGACACATGACAGGAGTCAAAGAATTCCTGGTGAACATTGAACCTTGCTCCACTAGCTATGTGACATTTGGAGATGGTTCTAAAGGAAAGATCACTGGAATGGGAAAGCTAGTCCATGATGGACTTCCTAGTTTGGACAAAGTACTGCTGGTGAAGGGACTGACTGCAAACTTGATCAGCATCAGTCAGCTGTGTGATGAAGGATTCAATGTAAACTTCACAAAGTCAGAATGCTTGGTGACAAATGAGAAGAGTGAAGTTCTAATGAAGGGCAGCAGATCAAAGGACAACTGTTACCTATGGACACCTCAAGAAACCAGTTACTCCTCCACATGTCTATTCTCCAAAGAAGATGAAGTCAAAATATGGCATCAAAGATTTGGACATCTGCACTTAAGAGGCATGAAGAAAATCATTGACAAAGGTGCTGTTAGAGGCATTCCCAATCTGAAAATAGAAGAAGGCAGAATCTGTGGTGAATGTCAGATTGGAAAGCAAGTCAAGATGTCCCACCAGAAGCTTCAACATCAGACCACTTCCAGGGTGCTGGAACTACTTCACATGGACTTGATGGGGCCTATGCAAGTTGAAAGCCTTGGAGGAAAAAGGTATGCCTATGTTGTTGTGGATGATTTCTCCAGATTTACCTGGGTCAACTTTATCAGAGAGAAATCAGACACCTTTGAAGTATTCAAGGAGTTGAGTCTAAGACTTCAAAGAGAAAAAGACTGTGTCATCAAGAGAATCAGGAGTGACCATGGCAGAGAATTTGAAAACAGCAAGTTTACCGAATACTGCACATCTGAAGGCATCACTCATGAGTTCTCTGCAGCCATTACACCACAACAAAATGGCATAGTTGAAAGGAAAAACAGGACTTTGCAAGAAGCTGCTAGGGTCATGCTTCATGCCAAAGAACTTCCCTATAATCTCTGGGCTGAAGCCATGAATACAGCATGCTACATCCACAACAGAGTCACACTTAGAAGAGGGACTCCAACCACACTGTATGAAATCTGGAAAGGGAGGAAGCCAACTGTCAAGCACTTCCACATCTTTGGAAGTCCATGTTACATTTTGGCAGATAGAGAGCAAAGGAGAAAGATGGATCCCAAGAGTGATGCAGGGATATTCCTGGGATACTCTACAAACAGCAGAGCATATAGAGTATTCAATTCCAGAACCAGAACTGTGATGGAATCCATCAATGTGGTTGTTGATGATCTAACTCCAGCAAGAAAGAAGGATGTCGAAGAAGATGTCAGAACATCGGGAGACAATGTAGCAGATACAGCTAAAAGTGCAGAAAATGCAGAAAACTCTGATTCTGCTACAGATGAACCAAACATCAACCAACCTGATAAGAGACCCTCCATTAGAATCCAGAAGATGCACCCCAAGGAGCTGATTATAGGAGATCCAAACAGAGGAGTCACCACAAGATCAAGGGAGATTGAGATTGTCTCCAATTGATGCTTTGTCTCCAAAATTGAGCCCAAGAATGTGAAAGAGGCACTGACTGATGAGTTCTGGATCAATGCTATGCAAGAAGAATTGGGGCAATTCAAAAGGAATGAAGTTTGGGAGCTAGTTCCTAGACCTGAGGGAACTAATGTGATTGGCACCAAGTGGATCTTCAAGAACAAAACCAATGAAGAAGGTGTTATAACCAGAAACAAGGCCAGACTTGTCGCTCAAGGCTACACTCAGATTGAAGGTGTAGACTTTGATGAAACTTTCGCCCCAGTTGCTAGACTTGAGTCCATCAGATTGTTACTGGGTGTAGCTTGCATCCTCAAATTCAAGCTGTACCAAATGGATGTGAAGAGCGCGTTTCTGAATGGATACCTGAATGAAGAAGCCTATGTGGAGCAGCCAAAGGGATTTGTAGATCCAACTCATCCAGATCATGTATACAGGCTCAAGAAGGCTCTCTATGGATTGAAGCAAGCTCCAAGAGCTTGGTATGAAAGGCTAACAGAGTTCCTTACTCAGCAAGGGTATAGGAAGGGAGGAATTGACAAGACTCTCTTTGTCAAACAAGATGCTGAAAACTTGATGATAGCACAGATATATGTTGATGACATTGTGTTTGGAGGGATGTCGAATGAGATGCTTCGACATTTTGTCCAACAGATGCAATCTGAATTTGAGATGAGTCTTGTTGGAGAGCTGACTTATTTTCTTGGACTCCAAGTGAAGCAGATGGAAGACACCATATTCCTCTCACAAAGCAAGTATGCAAAGAACATTGTCAAGAAGTTTGGGATGGAAAATGCCAGCCATAAAAGAACACCTGCACCTACTCACTTGAAGCTGTCAAAAGATGAAGCTGGCACCAGTGTCGATCAAAGTCTGTACAGAAGCATGATTGGGAGCTTACTATATTTAACAGCTAGCAGACCTGACATCACCTATGCAGTAGGTGTTTGTGCAAGATATCAAGCCAACCCTAAGATGAGTCACTTGAATCAAGTAAAGAGAATTCTGAAATATGTAAATGGCACCAGTGACTATGGGATTATGTACTGTCATTGTTCAGATTCAATGCTGGTTGGGTATTGTGATGCTGATTGGGCTGGAAGTGCAGATGACAGAAAAAGCACTTCTGGTGGATGTTTCTATTTGGGAACCAATCTTATTTCATGGTTCAGCAAGAAGCAGAACTGTGTGTCCCTATCTACTGCAGAAGCAGAGTATATTGCAGCAGGAAGCAGCTGTTCACAACTAGTTTGGATGAAGCAGATGCTCAAGGAGTACAATGTCGAACAAGATGTCATGACATTGTACTGTGACAACATGAGTGCTATTAATATTTCAAAAAATCCTGTTCAACACAGCAGAACCAAGCACATTGACATTAGACATCACTATATTAGAGATCTTGTTGATGATAAAGTGATCACACTGAAGCATGTTGACACTGAGGAACAAATAGCAGATATTTTCACAAAGGCATTGGATGCAAATCAGTTTGAAAAACTGAGGGGCAAGCTGGGCATTTGTGTGCTAGAGGATTTATAGCAATTACTGTTATTTGAACGTGCTCAAACGTTAATAGCGCGTTCTCTACTGGGCCAAGACAAATTCGACCGTTGCTTCACACGTCCCTTTACATTCCTCATTCAAACTTATATTGTCGTGGTAATCCCGTCTTCAGCATTTCCCAACAGCTCTCAGAAATTCACGAAACCATTCCAAAAGCTCTGCTTCTCCATGGCTACCTCACCAAAAGAAACTTCAGCTTCTGGTTCACCCTCTGTACCATCATCTCCGCACCAGGAACAACCTGAATTCAACATCCAACCCATACAAATAATTCCTGGTCAAGCCCCTGCTCCTGAGAAACTGGTCCCCAAACGACAACAGGGAGTGAAGATTTCTGAAAACCCTAGCCTTGCAACAAGTCCTAGGGAAGTAGACACGGAGATGGACAAGAAGATCCGCAGTATTGTGAGTAGCATTCTGAAAAATGCTTCTGTTCCTGATGCTGATGAAGATGTTCCAACATCTTCCACCCCAAATGTTTCTGTGCCTGATGCTGATAAAGATGTTCCAACATCTTCCACTCCAAATGCTGAAGTCCTCCCTTCACCCAGTGAAGAGGAATCAACAGAGGAAGAGGATCAAGCCACAGAGGAGACCCCTGCACCACGGGCACCAGAACCTGCTCCAGGTGACCTCATTGACCTAGAAGAAGTAGAATCTGATGAGGAACCCATTGCCAACAAGTTGGCACCCGGCATTGCAGAAAGATTACAAAGCCGAAAGGGAAAAACCCCCATTAAGAGGTCTGGACGAATCAAAACTATGGCACAGAAGAAGAGCACTCCAATCACTCCTACCACATCCAGACGGAGCAAAGTTGCAATCCCTTCCAAGAAGAGGAAAGAAATTTCCTCATCTGATTCTGATGATGATGTCGAACTAGATGTTCCCGACATCAAGAGGGCCAAGACATCAGGGAAAAAGGTGCCTGGAAATGTCCCTGATGCACCATTGGACAACATCTCATTCCACTCCATTGGCAATGTTGAAAGGTGGAAATTTGTGTATCAACGCAGACTTGCCTTGGAAAGAGAACTGGGAAGAGATGCCTTGGATTGCAAGGAGATCATGGACCTCATCAAGGCTGCTGGACTACTGAAGACAGTCACCAAGTTGGGAGACTGTTATGAAAGCCTAGTCAGGGAATTCATTGTCAACATTCCCTCTGACATAACAAACAGAAAAAGTGATGATTATCAGAAAGTGTTTGTCAGAGGAAAGTGTGTTAGATTCTCCCCTGCTGTGATCAACAAATACCTGGGCAGACCAACTGAAGGAGTGGTGGATCTTGTTGTTTCTGAGCATCAAATTGCCAAGGAAATCACTGCCAAACAAGTCCAGCATTGGCCAAAGAAAGGGAAGCTTTCTTCAGGGAAGCTGAGTGTGAAGTATGCAATTCTGCATAGGATTGGCGCTGCAAACTGGGTACCCACCAATCATACTTCCACTGTTGCCACAGGTTTGGGTAAATTTCTGTATGCTGTTGGAACCATGTCCAAATTTAATTTTGGAAACTATATTTTTGATCAAACTGTTAAGCATTCAGAATCCTTTGCTGTCAAATTACCCATTGCCTTCCCAACTGTATTGTGTGGCATTATGTTGAGTCAACATCCCAATATTTTAAACTACACTGACTCTGTAATGAAGAGAGAATCTCCTCTATCCCTGCACTACAAACTGTTTGAGGGGACACATGTCCCAGACATTGTCTCGACATCAGGGAAAGCTGCTGCTTCAGGTGCTGTGTCCAAGGATGCTTTGATTGCTGAACTCAAGGACACATGCAAGGTGCTGGAAGCAACCATCAAAGCCACCACAGAGAAGAAAATGGAGCTGGAACGCCTGATCAAAAGACTCTCAGACAGTGGCATTGATGATGGTGAAGCAGCTGAGGAAGAAGAAGAAGCAGTTGAGGAAGGGGAAGATGCAGCAGAGGATACTGAATCAGATGATGATTTTGAAGATACCCTATGACCATCAGACCTTTATTTTTACTTTTTACTCTTACTAGCTATAGGGGCATGTCCCTTTGAACAATGGATTACTATTGGTCTGTAATATTTGCACTTTAAGTTCATGCATTCTACTTTTGTCAAATTCTGTCTAAAAAGGGGGAGTAAAGGTATTATTATATGCATGATTAGTAGGATACTATGTATGCAATAGTAGTATTATGCATGATTTAGGATTTTTGAGAAGTAGGATACGATGTATGCATGATTCATGATTTTGAGGGGGAGTTGTATGTATATGATTTTGAGGGGGAGACTGCTGCTGCTGATGATAACTGATGTAAGCTACTGTACCTACTAGTAGCTGATAGAAGATGCTGCAGTAAGTGCATGGAGACAGGGGGAGCAGAAAGCAGATGTCACATGAGATGTCTTGACATCCTGGAAAAGACTAGTAGCTGATAGAAGATGCTGCAGTGAACTGCTTCACAGCAGTAGGAGCATGGAGACAGGGGGAGCAGAAAGCTGATGTCACGTGAGATGTCTTGACATCCTGGAAACGACTTGCAACTTGCAGAATTTTGCTGTTACCACTACAGATACCGCTGTGCTTGATTACTCTGATAATGAAAGTTGCTGATCCCACTTGCATAACTGCTCGTACCTGCTCAGGAAGTGTCTAAGTATGTTTTAGACAAAATTTGCCAAAGGGGGAGATTGTTAGTGCTTAGCTCTACTGAGTTTTAAAAGATTGGCTAAGATTTTGTTAAAACATAAGCACTTAGACAATGAAGGAAAGCTGGAGTTGCTGCACATGATGTCCAACGTTATGTCAAGGAATCAGATCGGGCTGCACAATGCACAAGGCAAGATAAAATGTCAAATGAAGAATTGAAGTTGCAGGATCCACGATGTCGGATACAATGTCCAGGACATCCTGCCCGGAAATACTGGAGTTGCTGCACAATGCACAAGGCAAGATAAAAGTCAAATGAAGAATTGAAGCTGCAGGATCCACGATGTCGGATACGATGTCCTGACATCCGGCCCGAAAATACTAGACACATAAATCTGTTATATCTTTAACAGATTAATGTGCAGTTAGCAACAGATTTGGCGATCTATCTTTAGGAACGAATTAAAAGATAATTAAAGTTCGAATTACAAACTAGAAGAGTTCGTTCAGGGATTAAAGATTAAAGATAAAAACTAAAAGATCAAACTGTATCTTTTAGATCTTTAAGTGCAGATTTTTCAGGAGAATGATAGATCTCATCCAGCACAAGTTGTTGCAGCCCAGATACGCACACTGCTATATAAACATGAAGGCTGCACGGGTTTGATTACCAAGTCCGAGATTGAAGAGTTATTTTGTGAGTTTTGGGACTTGAGTGTTTTGTGAGCCACCTTGATGTTATCCTAACATCAAGTGTTGGACCTGAGTGTGTAGAGTTGATCTCTATTGTTCAGAGAGCAATCTCTGGTGTGTCTTTGATTGATTTGTAAACACGGGAGTGTGATTGAGAGGGAGTGAGAGGGGTTCTCATATCTAAGAGTGGCTCTTAGGTAGAGGTTGCACGGGTAGTGGTTAGGTGAGAAGGTTGTAAACAGTGGCTGTTAGATCTTCGAACTAACACTATTTTAGTGGATTTCCTCCCTGGCTTGGTAGCCCCCAGATGTAGGTGAGGTTGCACCGAACTGGGTTAACAACTCTCTTGTGTTATTTACTTGTTTAATCTGTTCATACAGTCAAATACAATCTGCATGTTCTGAAGCGTGATGTCGTGACATCCGGTACGACATCTGTCCCCAGTATCAGAATTTCAATGATTCTTGTCTTGAATAAAACTTAGAAGCACTTGATCCTTTAGCATCATCAAGACATCAAAACATCTTGCTTCTACATAGGAGTCATTTGACTTAATCCATCAACTGAAAAATCCTTCAACTATTTCTCGTCCTTGGAAAATTCTTTTTGCAAGAATCAACTGCTTCTTTCATTCTTCCTCACTACGAGGTTGTGAAAATAAGACAACAATTGGTACCTCTAAGCCCTACACTGGGGCAACGAAAGGCACCATGCAAAAACCTCAAGCGAACCTAGGGGCAGATTAGAAGTTCTCACCCAATAGGTTCCCAGCTACAAGGTCATGACGAAAGATAACAATTGGTACCCCAAAGCCTTACACTGAGGCAATGAGGGGCATCGTGCATGAGCCTCAAGTGAACATAGGGGTAGATCAAAAGTTCTCACCCGTCGATGTTTTTAAACAAGAAAAAAAAGGAGACAAGCCTTGGAATTTCAATAGATTGATTAAACGTCAAACGGCTCCATTGTCGTCACTCCAAAATGGACAAGTGACTAAATCAAACAGAACATACACTCTGAGGGAGTTCCCGGAGAGATTTGCAAAAGATAGGATAAGGTTGCATGAATTATCACCTTTTTCAAAAGGATAGTCAATCTGTGTTTTCCAAAAAGATTAAATCAAAATCAAAATCACGAAATAGGGAAAGAATGTCATGAACATTGTACAACTTTCCATTGCATTGCATTGTTTCATGTGCGGTCAGCATTACCAAATTTCACAACAAAGGTTGCATGCGTCTGCATCCCTAAAAATCATGTTAACTGCATAGATTTCCTACATCTCGTGTCCAATCTTTTTGGATGACCTGCCCTCTCGATGAGTCGATCTCTTGCTTTCTCATAAAGGTGGACCCTTGGGTACTAGTACCTATCACCTTTATAGGACTATATGTTCTCGCCTGCAGAGGGCTGCACGTTCTCGCCTTTAGAGGGCTACACGTCCTCATTTTCAATGTGCTCCATATCCACACCTTAAGAGAATATAAGGTCCTTTGCCCTTAGATGCTTAACCGAGACTTGCGCTCCCGGTTATGGGGCCAGTAGTTTCCTTTTATCAGTTCCTGGGCCACTCCCTGATATTAGAGGGCGACCAACTGTGCGAGCACATCCAGAGAGGGAGGCTATCACGCATCTACTATGCATACCGGGGCAAGATTTCACCCGTGCCGCTGCAAAAAGACGAGTGTGGATCATGCGCACCAACATGACCACTTTTACATGGATATGGATGACGTTGCTATTTAGTAACATTCTGCCCGGCGACCACAATGCCAATCTCCCCCTGCAGATGTATCGGTTGGTCTGTGCCATCATGACATAGGTAAGTATGTACATAGTTCAATTGATTTCTGATGTCATCTATTGTTTGCAGGGATCGCGCCCACAAGTCGCCCAGTGGGCCCGAAGAAGTCCAACAGGGCCCTGGGGTTTCCAGCTCTGGTTACGGGCCTCTGTCAATCCTACAGGGTGCCCGTTCCCCCAGCGAGGTCATGCCATCGTGACATAGGTAAGTATACAGATGGTTCAACTGATTTCTGATACCATCTATTGTTTGCAGGAATCGCACCCACAAAGACACCCAGTGGACCCGGAGAAGTCCAACAGGGCCCTGGGGTTTCCAGCTTTGGTTACGGGCCTCTGTAGTCCTACAGGGTGCCCGTTCCCCCCGGCAAGGTCACGTCATCATAGGTAAGTATGCACATCGCTCAACTGATTTCTGATTTCAGCTATTGTTTGCAGGGATCGTGCCTGCAAGACACCCAGTGGACCCGAAGAAGTCCAACAGGGTCTTGGAGTTGTCAAGCTCTAATTATGGGTCTCTATCAGTTCTACGGAGTACCTGTCACCTCCAGCAAGGGCATCAGGCCCCCTACTAATCGAGCTTTCATCAAGAAGTACTGTGTCTCCAGGCAGGCGCAGGGCGAAACACCACAGCAACCTAGGGATGGCCAGCAGCGGGCAACAGACGCACCGCCATCACCTCTAGAGTTCACCTTAGCTCATCCACAAAAAGGTTAGAGCGTTGCTTACGACCCATGACCGAGCAATAGGCGACCAAGTCCAGAGCCAAAGGTAAGCAAAGTACTATGTCCTTGACCGACAAGCCATCAAGCGTCCAGCTCAAGACGTTAAAGAAGCGCTACTAGGAGGCAACCTAGTACCTTTTAAATCTCTGCTTGTTATCTGATCACCTTTGTTTCTCAAGTCATAGCAGGACACACCTAGTTGCTCATGATCCTAGGAATTTAAATAAAAGAAGCACAAGCTCGGAAGGTAGTCATATCTCACAAATATATATATATATATATATATATATATATATATATATATATATATATATATATATATATATATATATATATATATATATATATATATATATATATATATGTATGTATGTATGTTTAGGTAGAAAGATACCTTGGATATGCATGTATGTAGCAAAAATACTTCACAAAATATATATATGTATGTTTAGGTTGAAGGATACTTTGGATATGCATGTATGTAGCAAAAAATACTTCACAAAATATATATATGTATGTTTAGGTAGCAAGATACCTTGGATATGCATGTATATAGCAAGAATATCTCACAAAACATATATATGTATGTTCAGGTAGCAAGATACCTTGGACACGCATGTATGTAGCAAAATGCCTCACAAAAATATACGTATGTTTAGGTAGCAAAATACCTCATGAAAAAAGAGAGAGAGCGAGCAAGAAAAGAATAAGAAAAAAAATAGAAATAAAAATAATAAAAAAAATAATAATAATAAAAAGTTGTCTAGCTAAAAAGCAACATGCTTTTGAAAAGAGATGACTTCCAACTTTTCTTTGAAAAAATTTGCTGATCATAACTAGTTTTTGAAAGAATGTGTATACACCTGAAGGGTGAATGCTGTGAAAATTTTCCCGGACGCCCAAAATGGGCTCGAATGAATGCACAAATTGATAAAAGAACGTGTTTTGGAAACACTGGGTTGACTTAAAATAGGGAAAATGAATCCTGAGCCCTAGTGTCACATGACCATAAAAACTTGATGCTTGAGTGTCCACATGGGTGCATGCATGACTAGTTTTGCATAAAATTTCCTAATCATCATTGTTGCATGTGTATCATGGAAATAATGTAGGACATCCCCTTTATCCCTGAACCGCTGGCCAAACCCTGACATATATCATGACCAGCCGTTCTACAAGCCTTGAGCCAAAATCCCAACTTATCATAAACCTTGACCCAGGGTGAGAATGTCAATCCTTGCCCTCGAAAAAAAAAGAGAAAAAAAAGAAAAATTCCCAATCAAAGAGTGGGAGAAAGCAAAAAAAGGAAAGAAAATTCCCGATCAAGGATCGGAAGAAAAAGAAACATCCAGAAAGGTCTTTGGACCAGACAATATCTGAACAGTACAGAATTGTCACCAAGTAACCAAGAAAAAGGAAACCACGACCTAAAGTGGTCCTCTCCCTTTGATTGCTGACAAAATCTTGTGCGCTAGCGACTTTCTCGCCACGCACTAAACAAAAACAGAAAAGGAAAAGGCAAAAACACTCAAAGCCAAATTCCCCACCTAAAAACCATTCCCAAAATAAGTCCTATTGATCCATGATCACGCATGTAATCTTTGATTTGATAGGAAATGATTTGCAAAATCAAGTCATGACATATCTATGGTTCGGAATTAGGATAAAACACTTACCTGTGTGAGATTGATACACTTTGAGTGATTTTCTCCTATCTTTGTTGGACCCAGTGTTTCCTCTAAATGGTCATTTAGAAATGAAATGCTAACATCCAAAATCTCATTTACGGTTATGAGAAAATTTCATCAGCATACTCTCCTTCCCCGATAGACACATTATTTTTCATCCAAAAAGCATATGTTGCTCTGATCAGTTGGAAGTTTTGTCTCTTTACTAAAGCATGTTCGCATTTTGGTGAAGAAAACATCGAGACTATTTTTAGTCTCACAGTTGTCAAGAACAACGTAGGTCTGAGTTCCTCATCACAAATTGAGGATACGTAGGAGCAAAAGCCCTGCTTTTGTCGATCACCCCACTTTTTGTTACCGTGTCCCAAGAGACCGGTGGCATGCGGAGCCACATGACCGTGGGATCCCCAGATTCATGTTCTTTTATGTTTCATCCTTTATCATTTACATGACTTGAGGGACTAACGTTTGTTTTTTGATGTCGCGATTGTCATTTGTTTTGTGCATATATTTTGTTTGGACTATTGCGTTAGTGCTTACTTCGTTGTTGTCAATAGTGTTTGTTGAAATTCCGGAACCGTGTAGAGTTTTTCATTTAGGAACGTCGTCCTAAAAATAAAATGAACCAAAAATCCTAATAAAAAGAAAGAAGCGTTGTGAATAAAATGTCTGCGTATACAAAGAAAAAGGAAAGTGTGTATAAAAAGGATTTTTGTGTGTAAATGATGCGTGGAAAGGAATTCTTGTGTGTGTGAGCAACGAGTGTATATGAAGAAACTTTTGTATGAACCATAAGTGTGTGTTGGGAAAAATGAAAAAATCTTTGAACGTAAATAGGGTTTGTATATAGACCGTGTGACGTAAAGAGAAAGAGTTCTAATGCGTGTACAGAAAAAGTTCATCATGTATAAGAATGTAGATATACGAAGAAAAATTTCTTCATAGAGGACCGTAGGTGTATAATTTTGTGAATATATAAAAATGAAACAAAAAGGAAAAAGAAAGAAAGACCGCGAAGGTCGACATGTTATAGTTAAGAAGTATAAATCATTCGTAAAGAGCAAACGTATCTTCTGGAAACAAGGGACTGATGCTAAGAGTTTATTTTCCGGAATAACCGAGATAAGAATGGATGAATTCATTGAACTGATAAAAGAACATAATTGGGAAACGTTGGGTCTGTTTGTGTAAATTCCCAACCGTAGTATCACAATGCCATAAACAGGATGCTTGAGTGCCCACCTGGCTGTAGCCATGACTAATTTTGCACGTTGTTTTCAAATCATCATTGTCACGCGTGCCTTATGGAGTGATAGGGGAGTTCGGCCCGAGACCGACAGCTTGACACCCAAATTTGTTTCGCCCCAGATATCAAGATTGGGTTCCCACGATAAAAGACCCCATTGAAACACAACCTTAGACCTTTTTGAACCTTGGCCTATAAAAAAGGAATCCTCATTCTTTCCCCCGAAGCAAAGGACAGCGGAATCTCCTCAAGGGAGAGCGAATAGAATGCTAAAACCCAATTTCCCAAAGAAAGGGATGGGGGAAGGAGAAGAAAAAAAAAAGGAAAAAATGGGAAGAAAGAAAAAGAAAAAGATGAAAATAAAGAAAAGAACAATAAAAAAAGAAAGAAAGAGAAGGATTCCCGATCAAAGGTCGAAAGGAAGTAAAAATGGAAAAGAAGCAATTCTCAATCAATGGAAGAGAGAGAACGGAAGATCTTTAGACCAGATAAATTTTCGGCAGGGTAAGTGACTGCCGGCGAAGGAAAACCCATTTTTGGTGTCTCTTCCTTTCAGATTGCCATTCAAGGTCGTTCTCGACTGGCGATATCCCACCCCACCTGAACAAAGAGGAAAAGACCGAAACACCCAGCTTCCTCTCCAAAAAACACTACCCTCGAGAAAATCCTATTGGTCCGTGATCGTACGCTTGATCTTTGATTTGATAGGAAGTCGTGTGCAAAATAGAGTCATGGTGCAGTTATGGTTTGGGAATAGGATAAGACACTTGCCTTGTGAGTTTTATACACTGAGTGATTTATTTTCAGCTTAGCCCAATGTTTCCCCTGCATGTTCATTTAAAAGCTAACAGTTGACATCCTGCCCTTCATTCTCGGTTACAAGGAAGATTACCCTTGGCACAAGTATATTGTTTCTCTAAGATATGGTGCTCTCACGAATGATTTATTTTTCTTTACAAAAAGCATGTTTGCCTTTCAGGTGGAAAAACCCGGTGGACTGTTCGGTCCTGCCAACCCCTTTTTTTTGGAGCCCCATGAATGTCATTGCCCAGCGCTGTTCATGCGTCCTCCACCTTCGAGTTTGGATCTATGCTTCATGATTTCCTAAGTGTGGACCCTCTAGTGCAATCCTCCATTCTCCACTTTTTTCGGAGCCCCGTGAATGTCATTGCCCAGCGCTGTTCATGCGTCCTCCACCTTCGAGTTTGGAGCTATGCTTCATGATTGCCTAACTGTGGACCCTCAAGTGCAATCCTCTATTCTCCACTTTTTTCGGAGCCCCATGAATGTCATTGCCTAGCGCTATTCATGTGTCCTCCACCTTCGAGTTTGGAGCTATGCTTCATGATTGCCTAAGTGTGGACCCTCAAGTGCAATCCTCCATTCTCCCTTTTTTCGGAGCCCCATGAATGTCATTGCTAGCCGCTGTTCATGGTGTCTCACTTCGAGTTGGAGCTATGCTTCATGATTTCCTAAGTGTGGACCCTCAAGTGCAATCCTCCATTCTCCCCTTTTTTTCGGAGCCCCATGAATGTCATTGCCTAGCGCTGTTCATGTGTCCTCCACCTTCGAGTTTGGAGCTATGCTTCATGATTTCCTAAGTGTGGACCCTCAAGTGTAATCCTTCATTCTCCCCTTTTTTTCGGAGCCCCATGAATGTCATTTCCTAGGGCTGTTCATGTGTCCTCCACCTTCGAGTTTGGAGCTATGCTTCATGATTGCCTAAGTGTGGACCCTCAAGTGCAATCCTCCATTCTCCACTTTTTTCGGAGCCCCATGAATGTCATTGCCTAGCGCTGTTCATGTGTCCTCCACCTTAGAGTTTGGAGCTATGCTTCATGATTGCCTAAGTGTGGACCCTCTAGTGCAATCCTCCATTCTCCACTTTTTTCAGAGCCCCATGGATGTCATTGCCTAGCACTGTTCATGTCTCCTCCACCTTCGAGTTTGGAGCTATGCTTCATGATTGCCTAAGTGTGGACCCTCTAGTGTAATCCTCCATTCTCCACTTTTTTCGGAGCCCCATGAATGTCATTGCCTAGCGTTGTTCATGTGTCCTCCACCTTCGAGTTTAGAGCTATGCTTCATGATTGCCTAAGTGTGGACCCTCTAGTGCAATCCTCCATTCTCCACTTTTTTCGGAGCCCCATGAATGTCATTGCCTAGCGCGGTTCATGTGTCCTCCATTATCAAGTGTGGAGCCTCTGGTGACTGGGAAATATGTTTTTTCTATTATTTTCCGGATCAGTTCCTTCGCCAAACATGCGTATATGTGTATATGTATATTATATTCGTTGTTCTTGTTGTTGTTTGTATTTTGTTTTGTGTTGTACAGCAAAAAAAGAAGAGTAGAGACGAGAATCGTCATCACGGAAAGGGCAGGATGGACGAAATCAGTGTCTTATCTTTGCTTTCCTCTTATCTCCGATGAGAGGTAAGTAAAGAGGGGCTACTGTCATACCCTAATTTCGTCCGGGGATTATAATTTGATGATATACAACCTTTGATTGCCCACTTCAAGATATTTAGCACCCTTTGTTGCACAATATGTGAAGTCCCGAGACGTGCCGAAAATCAAAAGGAAGCAGGCTTACGCGATCCGTGAAAATTTCGTAATGTGACGGAAATCGAAAGGAGGTATTTTTCGCAATCCGTGAGTTTTCGTAACTTCTTCGAAAGCTAAAAAAGAGTAAATACATAATTCGGAAGGACTCGTAACCTTGCGGAAGGGAAATAAGTATTGTTACGAAATTCGTAAATTTTCGTAACGTTACGGAAAAAGAATTACCAAAAAAGGTAAAGGGGGGTGCATTTAGTAAAAATGGAGGTACAAATAGCAATCAGGCCCACTTGGGCCTTCCAGAGTCTTCCTCTAGAAGGCTGTTGCTTCTGGAGGAAGCAACCTTGCTCGCCTGGGTGAGCTGGGTGGCAAGCTCCTCCCCTATTTTGCTATAAATAGGGGAGGAGTGAAGGGAGAAGGGGTTCAGCCTTCTTGGCACTTCTTATTCTCTCGAAATTGCTGAGGAAAATTATTTCCGTGAAGAAAATCCAAGCCGAGGCGCTTCCGTAACGTTTCCGTGAGTAATTACGCGAAGATTCTCGACCGTTCTTTAACATTCATTGTTCGTTCTTCGTTTTCTTCAGTCTTCAACGGGTAAGTACCTCAAACCGAGCTTTTCAATTCATTCTATGTACCCGTGGTGGTCCACATTTTGTTTCATGTATTTTTATTCTCGTTTTCATTCGCTTTCTATACCCCCTTTTGACGTGCTTCAGTCATTTATTTAAGTTGTTTCTCGCCTAATCTAAAAATAAAATAAATTTCCACCGATCATTTGAATTGTATCATCCGTTAATTTCTGTTAAAAAGAATTCCGACCGTTCGGTCGTGCCGTAACCACGTTGGAAATCAAAAAATACCTTTTAGTAAAATAAAGCGAAAAATCAATCGGACGTTTTCTCTTTGGGATTTCTCATTCTTAATTGAATTGACTAATAACTAAAGTGAAACTAAGGCTAAAATCAACTCGCCTAGTCAAGCTCGTGCACAAAAATAGGGTTTTGAAAGTTTATCATTTCAGTTTCTTACCAAGTAAAATGGATCATTTTTAAGGTCCAACGCCTTAAAATGATCACCTTTCAAGTAAAAAGAATCACTTGATTCACGCATAAGAAAGAACTACGTAGGTCTGATTTCCTCTTCGATGGAGGGTACGTAGGAGCAAGAGCCCCGCTTTTGTCGACCTCAAAAAATAAAAAGAAATAAAAGTTAAGGCAATACAATTTCCACAATTCTAAAAAATAGGTTGTTGTCCTTTGAGACAAACGTGAGAGGTGCTAATACCTTCCTCAAACGTAAATACCACTCCCCAACTTAGAATTTTCATTTTGACTGGTTTCCTTCGGTTTTCTCGACGTTTTCCACAAATAAACGTTGGTGGCGACTCCGCGCATCTTTCCTCCTTTGGAAAGCGCACCCGTGAGCCTCGCCTTTGCTCGCCCGCGAAGGGCACGTTGCGACACCCGTGGTGGTCCCTATTCGTTTCATGTACTTTTATTCTCGTTTCATTTACTTTCCGTACCTCCTTTTGACGTGGTTCATTCATTTACTTAAGTCATTTGCTCGCCTAATCAAAAAATAAAATAAATTTCTACTGATCATTTGATTTGTAATATTCGTTAATTTCTGTTAAAATGAAATCCGACCGTTCGGTCGTGTCATAACCACGTTGGAAATCAAAAAGAGGTAAAATAATAATATAATAATCCAAAAATATCTTTTAGTAAAATAAAGCAAAAAAATCAATCGGGCGTTTCTCTTTGAGATTTCTCTTTCTTAATTGAATTGACTAATAACTAAAGTGAAACTAAGGCTAAAAACAACTCGCAAAGTAAAGCTCGTCCGCGAAAAATCACTAAAAAAGGATTTTAAGATTCAATACCTCAGTTTTTCTTACAAAGTAAAAAGGATCATTTTTAAGGTCCAACGCCTTAAAATGACCAGCTTCCAAGTAAAAAGAATCGCTTGATTCGCCCTTAAAAAAGAACTACGTAGGTCTGATTTCCTCTTCGATGGAGGGTACGTAGGAGCAAGAACCCCGCTTTTGTCGACCCCAAAAATAAAAAAATAAAGAAATAAAAGTTAGGGTAACACAATTTCACACAATTCTAAAAATAAGGTTGTTGTCCTTTGAGACAAACGTGAGAGGTGCTAATACCTTCCTCAAACGTAAATACAACTCCCGAACTTGGAATATTCTTTATGACCGGTTTCCTTCGGTTTTTCCGACGTTTTCCGCAAATAAAAGTTGGTGACGACTCCGCACATTTTCCTCCTTTGGAAAACGCACCCGTGAGCCTCGCCTCGCTCGCCCGCAAAAGGGTAGATTGTGACAGTTGGCGACTCCACTGGGGACTGTTTTTGTGAGTTAGGCCTATTTTAGGAAATTGTGAAACTTTGTGTGTGCATTTTTTTGAATTGTGTAAATATAATAAATGCTGTTTTTTCCACATTTTTACACTGCATTCTAAGCACCCACGGGTTTGAGTAAAAAAGGGGCCCTATACCCGGGTTCATGAGAATCTAAGGAGTGGAGGTGAATCTATGATCATGCTAGGTCTCCGACTTGCTTGATAATAGTGAAACCTCGTCTAGAGCTTTCTCTCTTTATAATGTGTTGTCACTGGTATTCCATACTGCCACAATATTATTATCTTAAGTGATGATACCTCTAGAAAACAGCCATGTGAGTTATGAATCGTTGGGAGTAGTTATTAGAGACCCCTAGATATTATCCTATAGGTCCCCAAATAGGGGCATGGAGGAAACACGCTCCGTGCCATTTGTTCTCATGCATTCTCCTACAAATAGCACATAAATATTAGTTTTGCTAGTGATATTTTGTTTCTCTAGAGTAATGCTTCACTTTTTAATACATATGTTGGGGCGCCACAACGCCTAGAACGTAGTATTAAAAAAGGATGGGTCTTTTTTCGGTCGCGTACATGTAAATTACCCATTGTTTTTCTTACCATTTCATTTATGCGCATTGCATCATTCATATCGGAGCCTTGATCCACCCCTTTTTTTAGGTAAATGATAGGGACAAATCAAAACGGAAAAAGATTCTATCAAGTCAAGATTGAGGGCCTAGATGTCACCAGCCTTAAGGAGTTGGGACGGTTGATGGGACCCCTCCAAAGGCAAGCCTTCCGCAAGGTATACGGAAAGATTTTAGATTTGACCACAGTAGAAGTATTTACGGAAGCGATTGTATCCCTCGCCCAATACTATGACCAGCCGTTGAGATGCTTCACGTTTGGGGACTTCCAAATAGTACCGATTGTTGAAGAATTTGAGGAGATTTTAGGATGCCCTCTCAGGGGAAGAAAACTGTATCTTTTCTCCGGGTTTCTTCCCTCCTTGAGCAAGATTGCAGTTATGGTCGGAGATTCGGCGAGGGAGTTGGATCGTATGAAGCAAACTCGAAACGGCGTAGTGGGCCTACTGCGGAAATACTTGGAAGGCAAGGCAAGGGATATGGCAACTCAAGAAGAGTGGGTCCCATTTGTGGATATACTAGCTTTGCTGATCTTTGGGGTTGTCCTCTTTCCAAACATGGATGGTTTGGTGGACCTAGCCGCAATTGATGCTTTCCTTGCATATCACCATAGCAAGGAGAGCCCGGTGGTAGCTATCTTGGCGGACTTATTTGATACATTTGACCAAAGGTGCGAGAAGAACAGCGCACAGATTGTCTACTGTTTACCCGCTCTTTGTGTGTGGATGGTTTCGCACCTATTCCAACAAGACATAAGGCTCCCGTGTCCGCTTCAAAGTTATCGCTCGTGCGTCGAAAAGAGAAGATTAGATTGGGACCAATACTTGGCTGGGATAGGAGGCGGCACAATCAACTGGTTTCCTCGATGGAAGGAAGGAAAGGAGGGAGTTCTCTTCTCATGTGGGGACTACCCAAACGTTCCATTGATAGGGACGAGGGGTTGTATCAATTATAATTCCGCACTTGCCATAAGACAGTTAGGGTACCCCATGAAGGGAGCACCAACGGAAGAGAGCCTCTTGCCTTTCCTTGTGAGAGATTTCGGCGCGCAAAGTCTCAAGGTTGTACAAAGAGTCCACAAGGCGTGGATAATCCCGTTGAGGAAAGATAAAGAACTTAGGGGCATCTGTAATGGCATCATCGGTGGTTATCATGAATGGCTAAGAGTTCATACACGAGGGTTAGATTGGCTCTCCAAGTTGAAAGTTATCAACGAGGAGAATTTCGAAGCTCTGGAAGAGGATGAAGAAGTCCAAGCTCTAAAATTAGAGCTAGGAAAGGCAAGACTCGCAAAAGAAAAATTCAAGTCAGCCGCTACAAACATCCGGAAAGAGTGTGCCGAGTTACGAGAGGAAAATGCGGCTACTACAAGAGCCCTTGAACAAGAAACCAAGAGGGCCCACAAGGAAGAGCATGGATGAGATAAATTCTGAGGAGCTTTGTGGGGTAGCAACAATGAGCTCAAGCTCCGGAGAGAGGAAAGAGACCAGTCACGGGTACATGGCATGATCTTAAAGGAAGAGTTAGCTGCTTGCTCAAGATCCAAGAGGGGTTTGGCCCAACACTTAGAAGTCACGGAGTGAAGCATGCTAGCTATAATAGGGCAGTACAAAGAAGAGTTAAACCAGTCTTTGACCCATGAACAAAAACTAGTAGAGGACTTCGTACAAGCGTACGCCGAGAAGGAAGCAAGAGGGAGGGTGATTGATGCATTGCATCAAGAAGCGACCATGTGGATGGATAGGTTCGCCTTGACCTTAAATGGAAGTCAAGACCTCCCGCGACTACTAGCCAAAGCAAAGGCCATCGCTGAAGTGTGTTCAGCCCTCGAGGAAATTCACGGGCTAATCAATTACTGTCAACACATGATAGATTTGATGGCCCATATAATTAGAAACCATTAGGTTCTGTTGTAACACTTTTGTATGATCTTGGCTAGATAAAAGCTTTGTTCCTTTTTTATAAAAAGAGAAGTTCTGAAACTCATCACGTTATCTAAAAAAGGCCTTGAGGTGGATCCAAGTGCTCTGATCATTCATTAGCATATTCATGTTTTGGTGGCATACTCACCACTGTTTGTTTCTTTAGGGAACTCACCATAACTAAAAAAGCGCAAAGGCAACCCTATAACACTCGATCCAGAAAGATGGATAATGAAGAGGGAGTGCAAGAACAGATGAAGGCCGACCTATCGGCCTTAAAAGATCAAATGGCTTCTATCAAGGAGGCCATGCTATAGCTTCAGAAAACTATAGAAGATAATGCTACAGCGGCCGCTTCCAATACAGCTAGGGAAGCGGAACCGGTGCTACAGCCCGCAATCAACTTGGGCCGAGACAGAAACACGACGGTTTTCGGTCGGAGGTATAGTCCTCAAGCCTACCCTTATGGTTTGCCTCCGGACTTCACTCCTCGTACCGCTCCAGACGATTTGAGCCAAGCCCCTACCTTCGAAGGGCAACTCCCTCCTCATGCCGACTATCCTCTGCAAGAAGATGATGAAGGAGATGCCCATCTAGGCCCTTTACTTCCCCTTAAGGATCTGACCCCCCATGAATTGCCCCAACCAAACATAGTCCGCCACGTCCCGTCTCCACCCGCACCCGTTAAAGAATTCGTTCCCTTTGCAAAAGATAAGGGAAAGATTGATTTACTTGAAGAGAGGCTGAGAGTGGTAGAAGGCCTCGGCAACTACCCCTTCTCGGATTTAGCGGATCTGTGTCTGGTACCTGACATCGTCATCCCTCCCAAGTTTAAAATACCAGATTTTGATAAATACAAAAGGACGACGTGTGCAAAAGGTCATCTTCAGATGTATTGCCGAAGGATGGGGGCATATTCTACGGACGAAAAGCTGTTGATGCACTTCTTTCAAGAGAGCTTAGCAGGAGCAGTAGTGGCGTGGTATACCAATATGGAAGCTTCTCAGATCCGGTCATGGAAAGACTTGGCAACTACCTTCATTAGGCAGTACCAATACAACACGGATATGGCTCCTGATCAGAACCAACTTCAGAGCATGACCAAGCGGGAACATGAGTCCATTAAAGAATATGCTCAAAGGTGGAGAGACCTAGCAGCCCAAGTCGTCCCGCCCATGACTGAGAGGGAAATGATCACGATTATGGTAGATACGTTGCCTACGTTCTACTACGAGAAGCTAATAGGATATATGCCAGCTAACTTTGCAGACCTCGTCTTCGCCGGAGAAAGAATCGAGTCCGGACTGAGAAAAGGCAAGTTTGAATATGCCTCCAACATTGCCCCCAACAACAATAGAAGAGCCCCGGTGGTGGGCACACGGAAAAAGGAAGGAGATACCCACGCGGTCACCACCGCCCCAACATGGATGAAAGCACCCCAAAATGCCCAAAACTCATACCAGCACAACCATCCAAAATTTTCAATCCGAGCCGGAAGTTCCCTCCCAACTCAAGTGGAAGGGCCTCCCGCAACAGAAAAAATGTCTGCCCAACACACAGCTCCAGCCACTCCCCGGCCAACCAATAATACAACTCCTGGCGCGAGCTATAACAATGCACGGCGCCCCCTGAAAGACGAGTTCTCTCCTAATCCCATTGCATATTCCGAGTTGTGGCCCTCATTATTGGAAAATCATTTGGTGGTGGCCATACCCGGGAAGGTCTTCCAACCACCATACCCCAAGTGGTACAACTCGAATGCCACTTGCGCATACCATAGTGGAGCCCCCGGACCCAACATTGACTCTTGCCTGCCGTTCAAGTATATGGTGCAACATCTAATAAATGCCGGCTAGCTATCATTCCAAGAGGAGGGCCCCAACATTAAAACCAATCCACTAGCCAGTCATGGAGGGGCTAGCGTAAATGCCATCGAAAAGGATGGGCCGTTAGGGGCAAAGAGATTAGAAGATGTGGCTACGTTTAGACGATTCATCTACCAGTCGCTGCAGGCGGCATGCATAGTCTCTCGTGGCGGAGACGAAAGCGACGAATGTTTGTTTCATCTCGGGGAATCACACGACATGGAAACATGCCCAGCGGTGGAAGATTTACTTCAACGGCTCATGGACTGGGGGCAGCTCGAAGTGTCCAAGGGAGATAGGGAAGAACCACAGATTTGCACGCAGTCGGAAGAAAAGAAGGTTCCCCCAATCCCCAAAGCCCTAGTAATACGTTTCACAAGGAATGTGACCGGCTCCAGGCCCATGTACCCCCCCGGCAGCACCCAAGCCGACGCCATTTTCCTATCAAAGCAATAAAGTCGTTCCGTGGAAGTATACCCCTCCCGCTTTTGGAGAAAGAGTTGCAACCGAAGTTGACTCCTTGTCAGCCAAGGTGACCAACATCACCGGCCTTAGTGGCGTAACCCGCAGTGGTCGGGTGTTCGCTCCCCCTCACTCGGTGGAATTGCCCTCCAAGGGGAAAGCACCCATGATCCAAGAGCCCGCAAACGTGGCCACCCCCTCAAAAGAAGTGGATCCCCCAGTGGTAAAAGGAACTGAAAAGAAAGAAGGTCTTCAAGGAAAGGCGGTGACTTTGGAAAAGGCTCATGAGTTCCTTCGTCTCATCCAACAAAGCGAGTTCAAAGTAGTTGAGCAACTGAATAAAACTTCGGCAAGGATCTCTTTGATCGAACTGCTCATAAACTCCAAGCCTCATCGTGCACTATTGGTAAAGGTCCTCAACGAAGCCCACATAGCACACGACATCTTAGTTAAGGGTTTTGAAGGCATTGTTAATCTTATAACTACCAATAACTATATCGCGTTTGCGGAAGAAGAGATTCTCGTTGAGGGGAGAGGGCACAACAAGGCTCTACATGTGTCTGTCAGATGCATGGACCAGGTCGTCACTAAGGTACTCATCGACAATGGTTCAAGTTTAAATGTGATGCCAAAGACCACCTTGGAGAAACTTCCTTTTAATGTGTCACGTCTAAAACCAAGTTCGATGGTAGTACGAGCCTTCAACGGTAGTCGGTGGGAAGTGATGGGGGAAATCGACATCCCCATTCAGATAGGCCCCCAAACTTGCAATGTGTTTTTTCAAGTGATGGACATAAATCCCGACTATAGCTGCCTCTTGGGGAGACCCTGGATTCATGCGCTAGGAGTGGTCCCTTCGACGCTTCACCAGAAACTGAAATTTGCGGTTGGTGGACTCTTCATGATAGTGTTAGGCGAAGAGGATATGTTGGTGAGCTGCCCCTCCTCCGCACCATATGTAGAAGCAGCGGAAGAATCATTGGAAACAACTTTCCAATCCTTCGAGGTGGTGAGTTGTCCCTCTGTGGGAAGTGATGGGGGAAATCGACATCCCCATTCAGATAGGCCCCCAAACTTGCAATGTGTTTTTTCAAGTGATGGACATAAATCCCGACTATAGCTGCCTCTTGGGGAGACCCTGGATTCATGCGCTAGGAGTGGTCCCTTCGACGCTTCACCAGAAACTGAAATTTGCGGTTGGTGGACTCTTCATGATAGTGTTAGGCGAAGAGGATATGTTGGTGAGCTGCCCCTCCTCCGCACCATATGTAGAAGCAGCGGAAGAATCATTGGAAACAACTTTCCAATCCTTCGAGGTGGTGAGTTGTCCCTCTGTGGAAACGAGTCCGTTGCTACCTTGTCTCTCTAATACAGCCCTAATGGTGGCACGAGTAATGCTCAGGCACAGTTATGAGCCCAGAATGGGTCTGGGCAAGGACAGCCTCGGGAATGCCGATGTGGTCGACATTAGGGGAAACCCGTACAAATATGAGTTGGGGTATGAACCTGGGAAGCCGAGAAGAAGGAATGTGCCGTCAAGACTCCGGGCAGATAGGGAATGGCCCGGCCATGTTAGCCAGTGTTTCACCAATGCCGAGATAATGTTCGAGGAAGAGGTGGCGGCAATAGGAGAGGAGTCTGCACTAGATCCGCCAAGTTTCGTGCGACCATGCCATCCCGATTCCCAAGTGGGGAACTGGCGCATGATAAGCCAGTCGGAGGTCTATACCGCTGATTCAATGTAATTAGAGGCTATAGATTCCTTTCTCTTTTGTTTTGTGAAACCTACCTTATTAAATAACAAAGAGATCTTGTTTCATCTGTTCTTGCGGTTCCACCTTTTCTCATATCATTTTGCATTTTTTTGTTTCTTTTGTCTTGATTGGTATAGATATGAGGGTCGATTCTTTGAGGATCCTAACAACGAAGGTTTGATAATCGATTTTGACCAAGATGTAAGCCAAACAATAAACGAAGAAGAGGAAGAGGACGTCCTTTCACCAGAGTTGGAGAGGTTGATCGCTCAGGAAGAACGTGAAATGAAGCCTCACCAAGAGGAAACCGAACTGATAAACTTAGAGACCGGAGAGGGAAAGAAAGAAGTGAAAGTAGGAACCGGTATGACCGCACCTATCCGCCAAGGCTTGATGACCCTTCTTGAAGAATATCAAGACATCTTTGCGTGGTCGTACCAAGACATGCC
The DNA here is from genome assembly GCF_000004515.6 of Glycine max. Lineage (NCBI taxonomy): Eukaryota > Viridiplantae > Streptophyta > Magnoliopsida > Fabales > Fabaceae > Glycine > Glycine max. The sequence goes on from NC_016091.4 coordinate 24,246,592, forward strand.
AGGGCTGGACCTCGACATTGTGCAGCATAAGTTGCCATTGAATCTTGGGTCTTCCCCAGTTAAGCAGAAGCTACGAAGGATGAGACCCGAAATGTCTTTAAAAATCAAAGAAGAAGTGAGAAAGCAGTTCGATGCAGGTTTCTTAGCTGTAGCTCGATACCCGGAGTGGGTAGCCAACATTGTCCCGGTCCCAAAGAAGGACGGCAAAGTGCGAATGTGCATAGTAGATAATTTTCCCCTGCCACACATTGATATACTGGTAGATAATACAGCGAAGTTCGCCATTTTCTCTTTTATGGATGGTTTCTCAGGGTATAATCAGATACATATGGCACCTGAAAATGTGGAGAAGACTACTTTCGTCACCCTATGGGGAACGTTCTGCTACAAAGTGATGGCCTTCGGGCTGAAAAATGCTGGGGCAACCTATCAGCGTGCCATGGTAGTGTTGTTCCACGACATGATGCATAAAGAGATAGAAGTCAATGTAGATGACATGATTGCCAAATCTCGGACTGAGGACGAACACCTCGTCAATCTGCGTAAACTGTTTGGAAGGCTGCAAAAATACCAACTAAAACTAAACCCAACCAAGTGCACCTTCGGGGTAAAATCAGGGAAGTTACTGGGATTTATCGTGAGCCAGAAAGGGATAGAGATAGATACCGAAAAAGTGAAGGCCATTCTTGAAATGCCAGAGCCACGCACAGAGAAGCAGGTTCGAGGTTTCCTGGGCAGGTTGAATTACATCGCGAGATTTATCTCGCAACTCACCCCTACCTGTGAGCCCATCTTCAAACTATTGCGTAAGAACCAGGCGGTCCTGTGGAACAGCGACTGCCAAGAGGCCTTCGAGAAGATCAAACAGAGCCTTGCAAACCCCCCAGTGCTCATGCCACCTGTAACAGGAAGACCTCTTTTCCTGTACATGACTGTGTTAGACGAGTCTATGGGGTGCGTGTTGGGTCAGCACCATGACTCTGGGAAAAAGGAACAAGCCATTTACTATCTAAGCAAGAAGTTTACCGCATGTGAGATGAATTACTCAATGCTGGAAAGGACGTGCTGCGCCTTGGTATGGGTTTCACATCGTCTTAGGCAGTACATGCTCAGTCGTACCACGTGGCTTATTTCCAAAATGGATCCCGTGAAATACATCTTTGAGAAACCGGCCCTTATGGGACGAATCGCTAGTTGGCAGGTACTACTATCTGAATTCGATATTGTGTACATCACCCAAAAGGCGATAAAGGGAAGCGCCTTGGCAGATTATTTGGCCCAAAAACCCCTCCAAGATTATCGGCCGATGCACCCTGAGTTCCCGAATGAAGACATCATGGCCCTATTCGAAGAGAAGCGGACACGGGAGGATATAGACAAATGGATTGTTTGCTTCGATGGGACATCTAATGCTTTGGGCCATGGAGTAGGGGCAGTCCTTGTATCCCCAGATGATCAGTGTATTCCTTTCACGGCCAGGCTAGGTTTCGATTGTACCAACAATATGGCCGAATATGAAGCGTGCGCCCTTGGGATTTAAGCGGCCATTGATTTTGACGTAAAGCTACTCAAAGTGTATGGAGACTCGGCTTTGGTAATACGCCAGTTGAGAGGAGAATGGGAAACCAAGGATCCGAAGTTGATACTCTATCAAACTCATATCTTGAAGTTAGCCGAATTTTTTGAAGACATTTCTTTCCACCACATACCTCAGGAAGAGAACCAAATGGCCGATGCATTGGCCACCTTGGCGTCCATGTTTCAACTTGCCCCACACGGGGATCTGCCGTACATTGAATTCAGATCTCGGGGCAAGCCGACACATTGTTGTGCGATAGAGGAAGAGCGAGATGGGAAACCGTGATATTTCGACATCAAACAATATGTTGAGAATAAAGAATATCCACCAGGGATTTCTGACAATGACAAAAGAACGTTAAGGAGATTGGCTACTGGTTTCTTTATTAGTGGTACCATCCTGTACAAACGAAACCATGACATGACCCTCCTACGATGCGTAGATGCCAAAGAGGCGAACTACATGATTGAGGAAATCCACGGGGGTTCATTTGGGTCACATGCCAATGGGCATGCTATGGCCAGGAAGATCCTTAGAGCAAGTTATTACTGGCTCACTATGGAAAGCGATTGTTGTGCCCATGTAAGGAAATGCCATGAATGTCAAGCATACGCAGACAATGTCAATGTTCCGCCTCATCCTCTGAATGTCATGTCCGCCCCTTGGCCCTTTTCCATGTGGGGGATAGATGTCATTGGGGCTATCGAACCCAAAGCTTCGAATGGTCATCGCTTCATTCTCGTGGCGATAGATTATTTCACCAAATGGATCGAAGCGGCTTCTTATACCAATGTCACGAGGAGTGTGGTGGTCAAATTCATAAAGAAGGAACTCATTTGTCGATATGGACTCCCTAGGAAGATCATTACTGACAATGGCACCAATCTGAACAACAAAATGATGCAAGAAATGTGCGGGGATTTCAAAATCCAACATCATAACTCCACCCCTTATCATCCAAAGATGAATGGGGCTATAGAGGCTGCAAATAAAAATATTAAGAAGATTATTCAGAAGATGACAGTGTCATACAAAGATTGGCATGAGGTGCTGCCTTTTGCCCTGCATGGATATCGAACCTCGGTACGAACTTCTACTGGGGCAACGCCATATTCCTTGGTTTATGGGATGGAAGCGGTACTCCCATTTGAGGTAGAGGTCCCTTCCCAGAAGATACTAGCGGAATCAGGCCTAGAAGAGTCAGAGTGGGCTCAAATACGCTACGACCAACTCAACCTTATTGAAGGTAAGCGTTTGACGGCCATGAGCCATGGGCGCCTGTATCAACAAAGGATAAAGAACGCGTTCGACAAGAAGGTACACCCGCGTAAGTTCAATCAGGGGGACCTTGTCCTGAAAAAGATATCCCACTCTGTTAAAGATAATCGAGGGAAGTGGGCCCCGAATTACGAAGGACCTTTCGTTGTGAAAAGGGCTTTTTCTAGGGGGGCTCTGGTGCTCACCAACATGGATGGCGAGGAGCTACCCTCGCCCGTGAACTTCGATGTCGTTAAGCGATATTACGCTTGAAGTCTGGGGCAATTGAGGAAACCGCTGCATGTTCTTTTTATTTTTGTGTTTTTGTTCTTCTTGGTTTCCTCTAGGGATTCCTATCTGATGTAATTACCTCGTCACGGTTCTTTAAAAGGAGAGAACATGGGTCTGAGGCTTCAGTCCTCACTTTGGTTTAAACCATGTGCAATTTATAAAAACCTGAGCCCTTTCGCTCAGTTCATGGGGTGCCCCAAGCGCTTAATTAAAACTGAACCTAACCAGCTTTCACTAAGAAGATTATTGCATTGAAAACATTCATGCATACGCATACACATGCATATTTTGTGATAACAGGGGCAGAATCGACTTAGGCCACGATCAGAAGTCGAGACAAAGTTAACGGCAGAGGCCAATCAAGGTAAGTCGACGATGCGGTCATGATTTGCCATGCATTGTTGCTTCCTACTTTCAGGTACTTAGGAACGAACGCAAATAGAGGCTAGGGTGACGACCGACAGATCGTTGTCCCTTCCTGGCTCTGGGCAAACAGAAAACGCCGCTGCAAGGCAGCCTAATATCCTTTTAATTCATAGTAGTTATTATTGATGTTTGTCTAAATTTAAAAATGGATGCCTAATCTGCCTTGAGTGGGTTCGAAAAAGCGAACGCCAACCTGTAGAGGGCCATGGTTTCCCTCTAAAACTAAAAAAAAATGGCAAGATAGCTCGCCTGGGCGAGCAACCTTTGCACCAAAATATTAAAAACGAGGGAGGGGAACGTTTTTGCACTCAAAAACTCCCCCCCCCCCCTCATTCTAAAAGAGCAAGGCTTACGGGACTCACGATTTTTGCTCCCCCAAGCCACCTTTGGTTGCATTTTGCTTTCATTTTTGGTACTCCTACTCACTCCAACAAGTAAGTATTTAATCCTTGAGTTTTTTAGCTTTCCATTGGTGCATCTTGTTCATATTTTGGTGCTCTAAATTGTGAGAATGTGCTCAAATTTGTGGGGCAATTTTGGGTTGTTTTCATGCTTGATTTGTTTGAATTAAGGGGTTGTAGGGGATGGCTTTAGGCCTATGTTGCATCCTGAAGCAATGGGGCATGCCACATTGCCCCCACTGTCTTGCTATTCATGCCTAAACATGCGCCCACCAAGTGCTCGGTGAAATGCCTCAATGACATATGAATATGATTTTGTAAGATTGGGATTGTGGGACTGTTTTATATACCTAGGGACAGCATAAAGGATTTGAAATGAGTGCCCAAATGCAATTCTAAGCTTAGGAACCCAAGCTTTTAATTTCAGTGCAAGGAAGCATGACTTATGCCTAGGAATCTAAATTTTGGTTTTGAATGTGGAAAGGCATGAATATTAGGACATGCTTGAGAGAGTTTTTACTAGAATTTGGGCTGCCCCATGAGGAATACTTTGCAGCTAGGTAGCATGGAAAATACCTTTCAATGGTATGTATATGTATGTGAATATAGGTAGCATGGAAAACACCTTTCAATGGTATGTATATATGTGAATGTAGGGCGTAAAGATACCTTGCAAAGTGTGAATGAGTGGCAAAAAAAAATGTCTTTCAACATATGCATATTTGAGGATAGGTAGCATTAGGAGCCTTTTAGAAAATGTACCCATGTCAAAAAGGGCCTGAGGACGCTTCCCAAAATGAATATATGATGTGGAATTGTCCCTCAAATGTATATAGATGTCATGAAAGTTCCTTTTCAAATGCAAGTATGTGCATGACGTGAGATTAGCTTTCCAATGTGCATATATGTATAAATAAATGTGAATGAAACAACAAAAATATGTATGTTAAATAAAATACCTCCAATGTGTGTAGGTAGTTTGTGATAGCAAAATACTTAGGATATGAACATGTGTAATTTTGACACAATGCCTTGAGCACGCGTATGTGTATTCTTTTCAATATATATATATATGTGTGTGTGTGTGTGTGTGTGTGTGTGTGTGTGTGTGTGTGGTAACTAGAATATTTTGAATATCCTTGTATGTTGACATAAATAGTAGGATATTTTACGCATACGCATGTTCATAAATGTGTTACATTAAATGTGTGCACGAGTTTGTTCTAAATCGGAAAGATTAGCATGTGTTTTTGCGTTAAAATAAGCGTTTTCTTGTAAACTAACTTCCCAAATGTTTGTCTTCGCAGGAAATGGCTCCGAGAAAGCTTTCCACAAAGAGATCCAGGAAGGACGCCGCGGCCGAAGGGACTAGTGCTGCTCCCGAGTTCGATAGCCATCGTTTCAGGAGCGCTGAACACCAGCAGCGTTTCGAAGCCATCAAGGGATGGTCCTTCCACCGAGAGAGACGCGTCCAGCTCAGGGACGATGAGTACACAGATTTTCAGGAGGAGATAGCTCGCCGGCATTGGACGTCGCTGGTCACTCCCATGGCCAAGTTTGATCCAGATATAGTTCTCGAGTTTTATGCCAATGCTTGGCCTACAGAGGAGGGCGTGCGGGACATGCGGTCATGGGTAAGGGGCTAGTGGATTCCTTTTGATGCAGACGTGTCATACCCTAATTTCGTCTGGGGACCTTTGCTTGATGACATGCGACCTTTCTTTGGTCCTTGTGAGGTGCTTGGCACCCATCATTAGGCAATTTGTGAAATTCCAGGACATGCCGGAAAACCAAAAAAATATTGATGCACAATCCGTACGTTTCCGTGACACACCGGAAATCAAATGGAAGCATCGTTGCATAATTAAGTGAGGTTCCGTAACATTCTGTAAGTCAAAAAGGGGATGATTATGTAATCCGCAAGGTTCCGTAACATTACGGAAAGAAAACAAGTATCGTTACGAAATTCATAAGTTTCCGTAACTTTACGAAAAAAAGAATCACCAAAAAAAGCAGAGGGGGTGTACTTAGTAAAAATGGGGGTGCAAATAGCACCCAGGCCCACTTGGGCCCTCCAGAATATTCCTCCAGAAGGCTGTTGCTTCTGGAGGAAGCAACCTGGCTCGCCTGGGCGAGCTGGGCGGCAAGCACCTCCCCTATTTTGCTATAAATAGGGGAGGAAGTGAGAAGGAAAAGGGTTCAGCCCCTTAGGCACTTCTCTCTCTTTCGAATTTGCTTGGAAAAATTTTTTCCGTGAAGAAAATCTAAGCCGAGGCGCTTCCGAAACGTTTCCGTAATGTTTTCCGTGAAGAATTTCGCAAAGGTTTCAACCGTTCTTCGACGTTCTTCATTCGTTCTTCATCGTTCTTCGATCTTCAACGGGTAAGTACCTTGAACCAAGCTTTTCGATTCATTCTATGTACCCATGGTGATCCACATTGTGTTTCGTGTATTTTTATTCGCATTTTGTTTACTTTTTATACCCCCTCTTGACGTGCTTAAGCCATTTTACTTAAGTCATTTCTCGCTTAATTTAAAAATAAAATAAATTTCCACCGATCGTTTGAATTGTATTATCCGTTAACTTCGGTTAAAATAAATTCCGACCGTTCGGTCGTGCCGTAACCACGTTGGAAATCAAAAAAGAGGTAAAAAATAATATAATAATAATAAAAAAACATCTTTTAGTAAAATAAAGCGGAAAATCAATCGGACGTTTTCTCTTTGGGATTTCTCATTCTTAATCGAATTGACTAATAACTAAAGTGAAACTAAGGCTAAAATCAACTCGCCTAGTCAAGCTCGTCCATAAAAATAGGTTTTTGAAGTTTGTCATTTCAATTTCTCACTAAGTAAAATGGATCATTTTTAAGGTCCAACGCCTTAAAATGATCACCACTTAAGTAAAAAAGGAATCACTTGATAAGAAAGAACTACGTAGGTCTGATTTCCTCATCGCAAATTGAGGAATACGTAGGAGCAAAGGGAGACACCCTTGTTGACCACAAAAAGAGAAAAAATATAAAAAGGGTATAAAGGATATAAGGACATAAAAGGGAACATAAAAATCAAAGTCATGTTTGCACATTCGATTAAAGGTTGCCGTCCCTTGGGACGGACGTGTGGGGTGCTAATACCTTCCCCGTGCGTAAATACAACTCCCGAACCTTTCACTTAAAAGTTCGTATATCGCGTCTTTTCCGGTTTTTCCGACGTTTTCCTCAAATAAACGTTGGTGGCGACTCCGCGCGTATTCCTTTCGTGGAACACGCATCCCGCGAGTCTCGCGTCGCCCTCCCGCCGAAGGGTAGGTTGCGACAGTTGGTGACTCCACTGGGGAAAGTTTTTAGAGAGTTAGGCCATTTAATTTTGTGCGATGTTTTACCATGACTTATCCCTTTGTTAGTTTCCCTTCATTATGTTCTTGTGTGTATAAGCTCTTTATTGCTTTTAGTGCGTTTTAAAATGTATGCATGAGGTAAATATTTATTCATTTGATGCACACAAACACCAACACTATTTGCACACACTGTGAGTGAAAAAGGGCCCTATACCCGGGTTCGTGGGAACATAAGGAGTGGAGGTGAATCTGTGATCATGCTAGGTCTCCGACTTGCTTGATTACAGTGAACCCTCATCTAGAGCTTTTCTCTTTGAAAACTTATTGTTGCTAGTAGTCCCTACTGCTACAATATGTTCTTCAAAGAGGATAATACCTCTAGAAACCATCAAAAGAGATATGACTACCTTGGGGGTTATCACTAAATGCCTAGTTAGTTCTCTCCCTTATAGGTCCCTTAAATAGGGGCACGAGCAAACACGCTGCGTGCCATTTTTCACATTGCCATGCATAAGTATCATATACCCTTTTGCTTATGTTCAGTGAATATTGTCATACTGTGTACATTCCCGCATTGTGTGTTTTGCATAGGCATCACATATGGGTTCTGTCTTGATCCCTTGTGTAAACAAACCAACGGAGGGTCCGTGTCGCCTTCTTAAAAACGTACGTTGGGGCACTTCGCTACCCCTAGACGTTGTGTCTAAGAAGGGGACAAATTCCCCGGACCCCCGCATTCCTAGATTGCATCTGTGTTATATGCATTCCTTCATGCATTCATCCATTCCACCCATGAGATATCGGAGTTTTGATTTGCACCAGCTTTTGTCTCACTTTAGCAAGCATGGGAACAAATCAAACCGGCAAGAGGTTCTACCAAGTCAAGGTTAAAAGCTTAGATACCACCAGCATCAAGGAATTAGGGCGGTTGATGGAACCTCTCCAAATGCAAGCTTTCCGCAAGACTTACGGAAACATCTTAGAGTTGACCTTAGCAGAGGTATCCATAGAAGCCATTGCATCACTCACCCAATACTACGACCAGCCTTTGAGATGCTTCACATTCGGAGACTTCCAATTAGTACCAACCATTGAAGAATTTGAGGAGATTCTAGGATGTCCTCTCGGGGGAAGAAAACCATATCTTTCATCCGGGTGTCTCCCCTCTTTGAGCAGAATTGCAACTGTGGTCAAGGATTCAGCAAGAGGTTTGGACCACATAAAACAGACTCGAAACGGCATAGCGGGCCTACCACGGAGGTACCTAGAAGACAAGGCAAGGGGTATGGCCAATCAAGGAGATTGGGTCCCGTTTATGGATGTGTTAGCTTTGCTAATTTTTGGGGTCGTCCTCTTTCCAAACGTGGATGGTTTGGTGGACCTAGCAGCAATCGACGCTTTCCTTGCCTACCACCATAGCAAGGAAAGTCCGGTGGTAGCTATCTTGGCAGATCTATTTGACACATTTGACCGAAGGTGCGAAAAGAGTAGCGCACGGATCATCTGTTGCTTGCCCGCCCTCTGTGTTTGGTTGGTTTCGCACTTGTTCCAACAAGACACAAGACATCCATGTCCGCTCCTGAGCCATCGCTCGTGTACTGAAAAGAGGAGAATAGATTGGGACCAGCTTTTGGCCGGGATAGGAGGTAGAACAATCAGTTGGTTCCCCCGATGGAAAGAAGGAAAATAAGGAGTCCTTTTCTCATGTGGAGGATACCCAAACATTCCGCTGGTAGGAACGAGGGGTTGTATTAACTACAATCCCGCGCTCGCTATAAGACAACTAGGGTACCCCATGAGGGGAGCACCAACGAAAGAAAGCATGTCTCCTTTCCTTGTGAGGGATTTCGGCGCACAAAATTCCAAGACTATACAAAGAATCCATAAGGCATGGGAAACCCCGTTAAGGAAAGATCAAGAACTTAGAGGCATTTGTAATGGCATCATTGGTGGCTACCATGAATGGTTGAAAGTTCATATACGAGGTTTAGATTGGCTCGCCAAGTTAAAAGTCGTCAGCGAAGAGAGTTTTGAAGCACCGGAAGAGGACGAAGAAGTCCAAGCTCTCAAAAGCGAGTTAGGAAAGGCAAAACTTTCCAAAGAGAAGTTCAAGTTGGCCGCTACACACATCCGGAAGGAGTATGCCGGATTACGGGAAGAGAATGCAATTACCACCAGAGCCCTTGAACAAGAGACCAAGAGGGCTCGCAAGGAAGAGTATGGCCGGAATAAATTTCGCGGAGCTCTATGGGGTAGCAATAGTGAACTCAAGCTGCGAAGGGAAGAGAGGGACCAGTCGCGAGCACATAGCATGGTTCTGAAAGAGGAGTTAGTTGCTTGTTCAAGGTCCAAAAGAAGCTTGTCTCAGCGTTTATGCAAGACGGAGACCAACATGCTAGCTATCATCGCCAAGTACCAAGAAGAGTTAGGTCTAGCCACGGCCCACGAGCATAGAATCGCGGACGAGTATGCTTAAGTATACGCGGAAAAGGAGGCTAGAGGAAGGGTGATCGAATCTTTACACCAAGAGGCAACCATGTGGATGGATCGGTTTGCTCTTACCTTGAACGGGAGTCAAGAACTTCCCCGCTTGTTAGCCAAGGCCAAAGCGATGGCAGACACCTACTCCGCCCCCGAAGAGATTCATGGGCTTCTCGGCTATTGTCAGCATATGATAGACTTAATGGCCCACATAATTAGAAATCGTTAGGAAACTTGTATGGTCTCTCAGACCTTGACTAGATACGACTTTCTTTTTGAAATAAAATGAGTTGGTCCCATGTTTCTACTCCAAAAAGCTTGTGCAAATCAAATCACTCCTACATTTCATCTCTAGCATGCATTTTTTCATTACCCACTCCTCACGTTTGGTTTTCTTTTCAAGGGAAAAACACCATAACTAAACGCGCCACAAGGCATCCCTATCGCACCAGATCCAAATCTAGAACGATGGGTGATCAAGAGGAGACACAGGAACAGATGAAAGCCGACATGTCGGCTCTGAAAGAACAAATGGCCTCCATGATGGAGGCCATGTTAAGTATGAAGCAGCTCATAGAGAAGAACGCGGCCACCGCTGCCGCTGTCAGTTCGACTGCCGAAGCAGACCCGACTCTCTTGGCAACTGCGCACCATCCTCCCTCGAACATAGTAGGACGGGGAAGGGACACACTGGGGCACGATGGCAGCCCTCACCTGGGATACAACCGAGCGGCTTACCCTTATGGATTGCCGCCCAACTACTCACCACCCGTCTTGCAAGAAGATTCGGGCCACATTGCTTCTCCCGTCCTTGAAAGAGAGCCTCCTCAACAGCCCGACGAAGTCCACAAAGACTCTCAAGACTATGCTCGAAGGGATGTCGAGTTCTATCCCCCGATCCCCGAAGGGCCGGCACTAGGCACGTTGCTTCAACCCAACATCGCGGCATCACCAATAGTTTTGTCCACGGAAGGACCGCCCCCAGCAACTGAAGAAAGGAGGAAGCTCGATCTCCTTGAGGAAAGATTGAGGGCCGTGGAAGGATTTGGGGACTATCCATTCGCAGACATGACGAATCTTTGCTTAGTACCCGATGTTGTTATTCCCCCGAAGTTCAAAGTGCCGGACTTCGACAAGTATAAAGGGACGACTTGTCCCAAAAACCATCTCAAGATGTACTGCCGTAAGATGGGCGCCCACTCTAAGGATGAAAAGCTATTAATACACTTCTTTCAAGATAGCTTGGCCGGAGCCGCGGTGGTGTGGTACACTAATTTGGAAGCTTCCCGTATCCGTACTTGGAAGGATCTGATTACTGCCTTCCTAAGGCAGTATCAGTACAATTCTGATATGGCTCCCGACCGCACTCAACTGCAGAATATGTTCAAGAAAGAGGGTGAAACCTTTAAAGAATATGCGCAGCGGTGGAGGGATTTGGCAGCACAAGTAGCTCCTCCCATGGTTGAGAGAGAGATGATCACCATGATGGTAGACACTCTGCCAGTGTTCTACTATGAGAAGTTAGTAGGTTACATGTCATCCAGCTTTGCGGATCTGGTATTTGCCGGGGAAAGAATCGAGGTAGGACTGAAAAGAGGAAAGTTTGATTACGTTTCCTCCACGAGTGTGAATGCCAAAAGAGTCGGGGCAACAGGGGCAAAAAGGAAGGAAGGAGATGCCCATGCCGTCTCTTCAACACCCGCATGGGTCAAACCCCAGCAAACGCCTCATGGTACCCATCAGTACGCGCAACATCACCCGAGCTTCTCGACTCATACCGGAAACGCCTCTAGTTCAACACCCGTGCAGCCTAAGGCACCCACCCAGAAGGAAGCTCCCCAAGTTCCAACTCCGAACACGACTCGCCCGGCCGGTAATTCCAACACGATAGGCCGTTAACGCCGTCGAGTCCGATAGGCCGCACAGGTCTAAACCTTTAAGGGATGTGGCAACCCCTAGGAGGTTTATCTTTGAGGCCCTACAAAAAGGACGTGTGATTCCCCATAGTGGGTGCAAGGAGGATTCTTGTTTGCTACATTCTTGCGAGCTGCATGACATGGAGACGTGTTTGGGAGTAGAGGAATTGTTACAGCGGATGATAGATCAAGGTCGACTGGAAGTCGGCAGTGAAGGAAAAGAAGAGCAGCATATATGCATGCAGTCTATGGAGGGGAGCAGTGTTGCGAAGCCCAAACCCTTGGTGATATACTTCACTAAAAGCGCAGCTTCGCAAAACACCGGACACCCCTTAGTAGCCAAACCTGTTCCTTTCCCGTACCAAAATAGCCACGCAGTCCCGTGGAGATATACACCTCCGAGGGAGAAGGAAGAAGAAGCCACTCACGTCAGCTCGCTGTCAGCTAAAGTAACAAATATCACGGGACTGAGTGGTGTGACCCGTAGTGGTCGTGTGTTCGCGCCTCCGGACCTACTAGTCCAACCCGCGGACGTCAAGGGAAAAGGAAAAGTGGTGGAGGAACAAGATGGCGAAGCACCCCACGCTTCGAATAAATATATTCCGGCAAAGGGCCCCCCAGAGAAAAAGGATGGTAAAAAGGAGGTGTCGCTGGAGGAAGCCAGCGAGTTCCTCCGGATAATTCAGCAGAGCGAATTCAAGGTTATCGAACAGCTCAACAAAACCCCGGCCAGGGTCTCGCTGTTGGAGTTACTTATGAGCTCCGAGCCTCATCGGGCTCTGCTAGTAAAAGTTCTGAACGAGGCCCATGTGGCCCAAGATATCTCAGTAGAAGGTTTCGGAGGGCTGGTCAACAATATCACTGCCAACAACTATCTTGCCTTCGCCGAAGAAGAAATCCCCGCCGAGGGGAGAGGGCATAATAAGGCTTTACACGTATCAGTCAAGTGTATGGACCATATCGTAGCCAAGGTGCTCATCGATAATGGTTCCAGTTTAAACGTGATGCCTAAAAGCACTTTGGAGAAGTTACCATTCAATGCTTCCCACTTAAAGCCGAGTTCAATGGTGGTTCGTGCCTTCGACGGCACTCGCCGAGAGGTTAGGGGAGAGATCGATCTCCCAGTACAAATAGGCCCTCACACCTATCAAGTCACCTTCCAAATAATGGATATTAACCCCCCCTACAGCTGTCTGTTGGGGCGCCCATGGATCCACTCAGTAGGAGTTGTGCCCTCTACGCTCCACCAAAAGTTGAAATTCGTAGTGGAGGGGCACTTGGTCATCGTGTCAGGCGAGGAAGACATCTTGGTAAGCTGCCCATCCTCTATGCCTTATGTGGAAGCCGCAGAAGAATCGTTAGAAACCGCTTTCCAATCTTTTGAGGTGGTAAGCATTTCCTCCGTGGACTCCCTCTCTGGGCAACCTTGTCTGTCCGATGCAGCGGTAATGATGGCCCGAGTTATGTTGGGGAACGGTTATGAACCCGGGATGGGTTTAGGCAAAGACAACGGCGGCATAACTAGCCTGATAAATACCCAAGGAAATCGTGGGAAGTATGGTTTAGCCTATAAGCCCACTCAGGCGGACATGAAAAGAAGCATCGCGGGAAGGAAGAGCAGTGGTCAAAGCTCGCGTTGGAGACAAGAAAGTGAAGGAAGCCCGCCCTGCCACATAAGTAGAAGCTTTATAAGCGCGGGTCTGGGAGACAAAGGTCAAGTGGTCGCAATATGCGAAGATGATGTTCCGAGTACATTGGATTTGGTACGACCATGCCCTCCTGATTTCCAGCTGAGAAATTGGCGAGTGGAGGAACGCCCCGGCATTTACGCAACGAGCATAATGTAAACCTTTACGGTTTTAAAAGCTCTATAGTTGGGCCTAGGCTTTAGAGTTTTTCCTTTTGTTAAAGCTTTGTGTCTTTTGTTTTTGAATTTATAATACAAGGATCTTTCTTCATCTGTTCCTACGTCTCTACCCATTCTCATTCATTTGCATGTTTACTTCTTTTTCTGAAACGGCAGATCCAATGACGAGTCCCCCGAAGGTACTAATACCTGGGACCCGCCTATCGCTTCGAGCAAGAAATGAATCAAACGGAAGATGAAGGAAACGAGGATGTGGGACTTCCCCCAGAATTAGAAAGAATGGTTGCCCATGAGGACCAAGAAATGGGGCCTCATCAAGAAGAAACAGAGCTGGTAGACTTAGGAATTGGCAGTGGAAAGAGGGAAGTATAGGTACAGGTATTACCGCACCTATCCGTGAAGAATTAATAATCCTGCTAAAAGACTACCAAGACATCTTTGCTTGGTCATACCAAGATATGCCCGGTTTGAGTTCTGACATTGTACAGCACCGATTACCTCTAAATCCCGAGTGTTCCCCGGTAAAACAGAAACTGAGAAGGATGAAGCCCGAAACATCCTTGAAGATAAAAGAAGAAGTGAAGAAGCAATTTGACGCTGGATTTCTGGCCGTCGCTCGGTATCCAGAATGGGTTGCCAACATCGTACCAGTTCCTAAGAAAGATGGGAAAGTACGAATGTGTGTGGATTATCGGGACCTGAATCGGGCCAGTCCCAAGGACAATTTTCCTTTACCACACATCGATATCCTCGTAGATAACACGGCCAATTTCGCTTTATTTTCCTTCATGGACGGTTTCTCTGGTTACAATCAGATAAAGATGGTGCCCGAGGATATGGAAAAGACTACTTTCGTCACCCTGTGGGGGACGTTCTGTTACAAGGTGATGTCCTTTGGACTCAAGAATGCCGGGGAAACTTATCAAGAGATCGAGGTCTACGTGGACGACATAATTGCTAAATCTAAATCCGAGGAAGAACACCTTGTCAACCTGCGGAAGTTGTTCGAAAGGCTTAAGAAATATCAATTAAGGTTGAACCCCACTAAGTGTACCTTTGGGGTCAAATCAGGGAAATTGCTTGGTTTCGTTGTAAGCCAGAAAGGGATAGAGGTAGACCCCGAAAAGGTGAAGGCTATCCTTGAGATGCCAGAACCCCGTACAGAGAGGCAAGTCCGAGGTTTCCTGGGACGCTTGAATTATATTGCCAGATTCATATCGCAGCTCACCGCCATTTGTGAGCCGTTGTTCAAACTCTTACGCAAAAACCAAACTGATCGCTGGAATGAGGATTGCCAAGAAGCTTTTGGAAGGATCAAAAAGTGCCTTATGAATCCTCCCGTGCTTATGCCACCAGTACCTGGAAGGCCCCTCATTTTGTACATGACAATCTTGGACGAATCAATGGGGTGTATGCTGGGGCAACATGACGAATTCGGGAAGAAAGAGCGCGCTGTTTACTACTTAAGTAAGAAGTTCACGACCTGTGAGATGAATTACTCCTTGCTCGAAAGAACGTGTTGTGCTTTAGTATGGGCATCCCATCGCCTAAGGCAGTACATTCTGAGCCATACTACCTGGTTGATATCCAAGATGGACCCGGTTAAGTACATCTTTGAAAAGCCAGCTCTCACGGGACGAATCGCCCGGTGGCAAGTCCTACTATCCGAGTTTGATATAGTCTACGTCACCCAAAAGGCGATAAAAGGAAGCGCCTTAGCAGATTATTTGGCTCAACAGCCTCTTAACGACTATCAGCCCATGCATCCTGAATTCCCGGATGAGGACATCATGGCCTTGTTTGAGGAAAGATTGGACGAAGATCGGGACAAATGGACTGTATGGTTTGACGGAGCATCAAACATTCTAGGTCATGGCGTTGGGGCAATATTGGTCTCTCCGGACAATCAATGTGTACCCTTCACAGCCAGGCTAGGATTCGACTGCACCAACAACATGGCCGAATATGAAGCATGTGCCCTAGCCGTCCAGGCAGCGATTGACTCCAATGTCAAACTACTCAAGGTGTACGGCGACTCGGCATTGGTAATCCATCAGCTGAGAGGGGAATGGGAAACTAGAGATCCCAAGCTGATACCCTACAAAGCCTATATCAAGGAATTGGCTAAGACCTTTGATGAGATCTCCTTCCATCATGTTCCCCGCGAGGAAAATCAAATGGCGGATGCGCTTGCTACTTTGGCGTCTATGTTCCAACTAACGCCGCACGGGGATCTACCCTACATTGAATTTTGGTGTCGTGGCAAACCCGCGCATTGTTGCCAAGTAGAAGAGGAACGGGACGGAAAGCCTTGGTATTTCGACATCAAGCGATATGTCGTAAGCAAAGAATACCCGCCAGAGATTGCCGACAATGATAAGAGGACATTGAGAAGGTTGGCAGCCGGTTTCTTCATGAGCGGAAGCATACTGTGTAAGAGAAATCACGACATGACACTCCTGCGGTGTATGGATGTCAGGGAGGCAAATCACATGATCGAGGAAGTCCATGAGGGCTCATTTGGAACGCACACCAATGGGCATGCTATGGCCAGGAAGATCCTAAGAGCAGGTTATTACTGGCTTACCATGGAAAGTGATTGTTGTGTCCATGTGAGGAAGTGCCACAAATGTCAAGCGTTCGCAGATAATGTCAATGCCCCACCACATCCTCTGAATGTCATGTCCGCCCCTTGGCCTTTCTCCATGTGGGGAATAGATGTCATCGGGGCCATTGAGCCCAAAGCCTCGAATGGTCATCGCTTCATCCTCGTAGCGATAGATTATTTCACCAAGTGGGTCGAGGCGGCTTCATATACCAATGTCACGAGGAATGTGGTGGTCAGGTTCATTAAGAAAGAGATCATCTGCCGATATGGTTTGCCAAGGAAGATTATCACGGACAACGGCACCAACCTGAATAACAAGATGATGGGGGAAATGTGCGAGGAGTTTAAAATCCAGCATCACAATTCCACACTCTACCGGCCAAAGATGAATGGAGCCGTGGAAGCGGCCAATAAGAATATCAAAAAGATTATCCAAAAGATGACCGTGTCATACAAGGATTGGCATGAAATGCTCCCATTCGCGTTACACGGTTACCGAACTTCAGTGCGAACGTCAACTGAGGCAATGCCGTTTTCATTGGTATATGGGATGGAGGTTGTGTTACCGTTTGA